>NW_026461775.1:0-73646 GCF_021730395.1 Mercenaria mercenaria
AATCGAAATAATAGATATGTTCCAATAATTTTATCAAATAATAAAACATGGGCAGTCGTTTGGATGCGAATGATTAAATCACTCCTGCTACGCACTCGTGATTTAATTATTACGCATCCAAACTCCTGCCCATATTTTATTAACTGATAAAATATAGGAACAGATTTATTATTTCTTAATTAATATTGGCTAATTGTATAATAATTTCAAAACAATATCTCTATTTTGGTATCTATTCTATCAGTTATGGGGGCAAAGGAGAGTAAATTTGAAAATTACACGAATCTTCGTCGATACCTACCAGTGCAAAAATATCATTTTGAGAAATTCCCGGAAAGTGTTGAGCGGAATGTATTGCATATATTTAACACTTCATCGTGTGACATTTTCAGCCTGCCGATTCCGTTGTTTCTATGATAAAAACGAGTGAAACTCCGGTTTCAGAACACAACATTTTGAGGCAAAAATAATCCAAAATACACATCTTGCGCGACCTGTACCGCATTATCTGCAAATGACCGACCTAAATCATAATATATTTTTAAAGCATGTGACCAGACGAAAATGATGGTGGGAAGAAAAGTTTCTCATAACCGTTTACCTTTTCCGCAAATTTGAGCTGAATCTGGATAGATGGATGACCGTTTCTATTTTTTCTGGCTTCCGTTACTTCAGGTAAGATTTTAGACCCGACCGCCTACAGGAGCTAGGAATTCGATTCAGGGTAGAGACCACCAATTGTTTTCCCATAGACTTACATTATAACATTATGGCGTGTACGGCCTTCCATACATCGAAACATGTATATCTAACTACATATTTTTTCAAGAACTATCTTAGTTCTACCAAAATATCGGACGAAAAACATATGAATAGTGATACTTTATTTAAGTAATTTTCGTGTGAATGAGATGGCCCCCTGTTTACATCGTTGGCATGGCGGGAGAAATTCGTTTGATAAAACTTTTTTCAATACACATAAAATGTAGCAAATTTTGTCAAAATGTATAATAAAATACTGTAATGCAGTGAAAAATATCAATTTTGAAAAAATATCACTTCCTGGGTTTGTTTACATGGTAGACCAATCAGACGCACAGACGTTACTTATTCCCAGGTATACACTTAACCTCATTCCCAGTAAGTGCCCTTGTACTTTTTTGAATTGGTGGTCTCTGACCTATAGATGAATGTTTTGTATCACATTTTCCAATTTTACAGTGATATTTGTCAAACATGATCCGATACCAAATGTTTTTCAAAGTTTCCATCAGAAATGTTCAGATTTTAAGAAAGATATGGACAGTTTACTGAGGTCACCCCTGTCGATTTATATGCCCAGATTCAGTCCCTGTCGTCGTTGATTGCAATTTTTTCGTGAAGATTTAAGTTATCTGCACTTGATTTGACTTGGAAGCTGAAATATGATTCATTCCGTAAAAAATAGAAATAAAGTCTATTAATTTTGATCATTCTCTGACATTACAGAGATAAAAATGATTCTTTTTGGCCCTACAGCTCAGATAAAAATGAGCACATTTGTCCAAAAAAGAGGCCAAAATTAAAAAATATTCAAATTTCACGCTTATTTTAGCACGAAAACGTCTTTCTACATCATTTACAACAGATTTGTGGCCATTAACATTACCTGTGATGTCTTCCGACGAAAGTCATGTTTTAGCTCTATATAGGGTAGAGACCACCAATTGTTTTCCCATAGACTTACATTATAACATTATGGCGTGTACGGCTTCCATACATCGAAACATGTATATCTAACTACATATTTTTCAAGAACTATCTTAGTTCTACCAAAATATCGGACGAAAAACATATGAATAGTGATACTTTATTTAAGTAATTTTCGTGTGAATGAGATGACCCCCTGTTTACATCGTTGGCATGGCGGGAGAATTCGTTTGATAAAACTTTTTTTCAATACACTAAAATGTAGCAAATTTTGTCAAATTGTATAATAAAATACTGTAAATGCAGTGAAAAAATATCAATTTTGAAAAAATAATCACTTCCTGGGTTTGTTTACATGACTGACCAATCAGAACGCACAGACGTTACCTTATTCCCAGGTATACACTTACCTCATTCCCAGTAAGTTCCCTGTACTTTTTTGAATTGGTGGTCTCTGACCTTCAAGCATTTATTCATTTATTTTACACAATAATTACTCTTACCTAGGAATCCTTAGTTTTATAAACACCATAAATTACCAGTTGAATATAAAGGCCTTTAAAGTACATGTATCTGTTTTATTTAGAAAACGTACCCCGTGCCAAATGCGAAACTGTCCCCTGCCACTTAACAAACCAATTACAAGCGTACAGATTTCTTAGACTTCTTAAATCAAGTTTGTAAGACAAGGGAAGTAACATAGACTAACAGATTTCTGTATCGTATCAATACCATGATCCACCGCACGAATGCTTATCTAAAAATAGCCAGACTTTCCCTAAGAGAAATGTAGCGCAATATAAATCTCGGTATTAAATGCTCATAGAAAATTGTCTTAATCCTCAAAAGCAAAGAACTTGACTTGCGTATCGTCAATTTCCAGCGGAAGCGTCTACTTCCATTTGATTAATCGATTTAGCATTGTCCCATACAGTTCACGCGTAATTCGCTGAAGGTCACTTTTGCGTAGAAAGGCATTTTTTTTTAATTCTGTAATTACAATATTTTAACAGCGAACTTCTCTTGGGTGATTTCTATTGTATAAGTAATATCACTTCAAATCCATGTTCCAGCTGATATCGCAAATCTTACCACTGCTTTCTTTTTGTTAACAAAGGACTACTTTCTTCATGCGAATTTGGCGGTTCAAATCTAAACGCTTTCATCGAGTGTCTCCGGATTTAGCCTAACTAAAACAAGTGTCTCTGACGAGACCCTTGCTTAAAACAATAACGGTTGTGCGTCCCACCTGATATCAAGGTTTCATCAAAAAAGTGTGTTTGTTTCAGTAAATATAGCTCTAGTCAGTAGAATTTCATTGGAAATCCTAAGGGTACATTAAAACCGAATGTGTGCCTGGATCCGGAAATTATATCCTAAAGAATATGAAATTCGGTTTATGTCTGTAACAAACAGATAATGCATGTGATAACTTTTATTCTGGTAATATCCGTCATCCTAAATCGTTCTAATTTCAATGTAAAGGGCGGTAATTTACCGACTTATTACCTTTCAGGAGGGATTGCAGATACTATGATGTGTTATGATTTTATCAAGATTTTATTCTTTTAAGTAGTTTCTTATCATTTATTTGACTAGAAAAAAAATAATGTATATATTTGACAAAAAGCTGTTTGATATAAATATGCAAGTGGTGTGACATTTAACGGTACCGCAGTGTTGTCAAATAGTATGTCGACGTGACGCCAATGTAAAATAATCTTAGATTAAAATCTTAACCTCCGTTATATATCATGTAAATTTTTGTATGCTTATATCTTTCAATGTCATAACTTATCTAATGTACTCATACAACTTTGTAGTTTAATATTCGACCTACCTAGGATACGATAAGAACATTTTATTTGACATTTTACACAGGCAAGTCATCAATTGAATGCTATTCAAATGCAGAGTCAAGCACTTTCATACTCATTCAGTGAGAAACTTTTAGGGGTACATGTTGATAACCATCTAAACTGGAAGTATCAGGTTGAACAAACCATGAAAAAATGCAATACATATTTATATCTTCTCTTACGAATAAAATCTTTCCCAAACTTACACTCCCGGAAGCTATTTTTCAATGCCTAAATATTTTGCCACATCTTGATTATTGCTGCACAATATGGGGAAACTGCAATGACGAGCTTTTAGAGACTGTTTTGAAATTCCAAAAACGTGCTGCAAGAAATATTCTTGACAAAAACTTTGATGCCCCATCTGCTGAATTATTTACACAATTGAAATGGATGACTTTTTCTGACCGAATTAAATACAAAAAAAGCAATCCTAGTTTATAAATCGATTCATGATCAATGTCCAAATTACCTTACTTCAAAATTTACTCAGAAGCAAACATCTGATGGTGAACTTAGATCTAGAGAAAATGATGAACTAGTAGTACCTATGCCAAAAAAGGAATTTTTTCGCAAAACTTTGCATTATCTGGAATAATATACCTAAACACATACGTTCTTCAGACACCCTGGGGAAATTTAAAAGATCATACCTTCAGTGGCAATACTCTGACAGTACAAGTCATATTTGCAAATAAATGTCAGGAAATACTGTCTCCACCAGAACAGAACAGAACAGAACAGAACATGACTTTATTAACTCAAGTTACCTATGCAACACGTGAGTATACAGACAAAAGTAAATTATTACAAATTTTCACATGACATGGTGTTTCTATAAAAGTAAGCATGCTAACATTATTTCTGTTTCATTAAAACATTATAAAGAGTGACTATAAGAACAGAGAGAAGAGTTGATGATTGTACTTCAATAGATAGTGGGACAGGAGGTGCCCATCTCTCTCCATTTTCATTGTTAATAGTTACTCCAATTATTAAATATAGTGTCCTTTATTGTATATAATCTTGCCTTCTCATATTATTTTTCTGATAACATATAACTTCATGTGTTTTATTTTGTCATAATTTTATTTATGTTTGTATATAGCCATGTATATGTGGACCATATTGTAAATTGGCTTAGCAAATATGTTATCCACTATAAATAAAGTCGTTATTATTATTATTTTATTTATTTTACCGAGCTTAACAGCCTAGTTAATATAAATCAGTTAACATCAATAGATAATCATATTTGTCTACTAATGGTGAAGCAAGTTTTTTGTTTACAGAAGAAAATATTAGAAGTTTCAGAAATTTATTTATTATAAATTATTATTATAATGAATTTCGGCAAAACATGTTGTTGTTGTTTGTTTATTTGCTTTTTTGTTGTTGTTTTTTTAATTTGTTAACTAATGCAGTTCGATATAAATATATGAAGCAAAACAAAACTGGTATATTCATAGCTTCATGACATCTCTTATCAGTTATAATCAATAATTCAGCCTTGTCAAATTTCCTTTTCATTTATTTTGAATATAAGGTTTCTGACTTTGAACACAACAAATGAACAATATACATGACTAATCGACGATATTTTTACACACAATTGTGCATGTAAAAAGGCTATAAATAAATTATTATGATTGATAAATATATGCATACTTCAACTGCGAAATTAAGATTTTCAGTATCACTAAAACGAAAGAGGATTAAAACGAAAGAGGAAGAAAATTAAACCCTCCGCACAGATAAAGTAGACTTACATTTACCAACCTCGAAACAAATTTGGACAAACGGAATGTAAACACAATGGTTAGTAGTGTTTCCATTTTATTATGAAATTATTTTGCTTTGCAAAGGGTTCTACTTAGATTCTATAATTCTGACCTGAAACAAGTTAGAGAATAAATAACTATTTTAAAACCGAAAGCGAAAGTAGACTTTTGTATTATGAAGTCGGAGATAATTACAAAAACTTAATAAATCTTTCATTATAGCAAATTTACTGCATAATATGTAAGTAACATTGGTAAGATGTATTACAGATATACGTGTGTAATTTCAGAAAAAAAGCGTCATATCTTAAGTGTGTAAGGCCATTAATACATGTATACGTTTGTATTTCATCATTAATACCTTAATCGGATTGTTAAAATTGTGAATTAATATACACTAAATGTGGTGGGGTGTTAGCGTTGTCGTTGTAATATTTATATATATATATATTGATACACTGCTGTTCTTAATTTTATCATTTTGCAACATGAAACTTGAGTTTTCAAATGATTAATAGGATCATTGACTGATAAGATATTTTGTTGGGGTTAACGTCACACTGACAACATTTAGGTCATATATATGACAACTTTCCAGCTACTGATGGTTAGGAAGATCCCCAAGTGTCCCTCTGGGCATTTTTTCAGACATGGTAGACACCTTGAAAGAACAACTGACCTTCCGCAGCAAACTAGTGTTAAAAATCTACACTTGAAGGCAAGTGATTTAAGTCAACTACCTTAACTACTCGGTCACGGAGGCATCCAAGTGCCCCCGAAGATAATAAGACAGGTTAAAATTCCGTCAATAAATGTATGTCAGAGACACATGTTGTGATCATTGTAATATCAGGTCATATCTGCGAGAAAATGTTTACCTCCCGTCCAACTAAAGTGAAAGCGGATACTATGTTTGGCTTCTTATTAAGCAAAACCTTCTTTCTTGGAAGATCCTGTATGGGTAGGAGACACTTTAGAGCATAATTACCATAAATCTTCAGTGCCTGGCCATGGACCGGGATTCAAGCCCGGAACCGCAGGATTGACAATTAAGCTTGTTACCGCTAGACTGCCAGTCACTGATGTTCATGTTTCTATTACAAAGCTTCGGATTTTCCCTTTCATGGCAGGGCTTTTACAGTCAACTGTTATTGTTTGACTGTTGACTATGTCTTTTCAATATCAACGGCGAAATTAGATCGGGATAGAATGAGTGATTGTCGTAAGTATAAAATTAGATTTGAACTTGCAGCTTGTTGGATGGTGGGTGAAAAAAAGTGTTTTAAGTGCCTTGCAAATTTGGCATAATCAATGTATGACATAAATAACTTATATTTTCTGATCAACAATATTTCAAATAATGACATCAATAGTGTGTGAAAAAAAAAAAGTCTTCTCATTTCTTTTATTGAATCTACCGTTGGTTCCGAACGTTGAGAGCAACCAGTTTGATTGTTCACGTCTACAACAGAGATATTTGACAGTTTCTGCTTCACTTTTCCAGATTTTATTATGAAATTTTACGTCGGTTTAATAAAAATTAAATACCTTTATAGCAGCACTCTGTTTTTAAAGTATATTTCTCGCTTAAAGATATTTTTAAAAGTTACACTACAGATGATGAAACTAAACCGGAATTCGCCATTGTTTATCATACAAACCACTCGACGGCTTTGATTATAAGCACGGTTCAGAGTTCATATGCGCAGGAATAATACCACGGTGTTAGCCTCAGTGGTTCTAAATATCTGAATGATGAACCGTGGTAAGTTAGACGTCAAACCACAAGAAAGCCTTTTCTGTATTAATTCTGAAATGCTCATTGAAATTTTTTGATAAAATTATGCTGGACTTCATTTATCCGAGTAGTAATGAACCGGACACCATTTGGCATCATAATGCTCCTCTTGCGGTCAGCGTGTCAACCGTACCTTATCGCAGAATATACATAGCTTGACCTTTTTCTTTTTTAACTAGAAATCAAATCAAGCCATGCTAAAATATTTGACTTTAAATGTCCAGACGTAATTTCTGTTTATTCCCTCCGCCATGATTTAAGATTTAAAAATGGCTGAAAAGACGTATTTAACACCTGAAGTGCACATTAGCTGTCAATATTAGGTCCGTAGGCTCGTGCTGACAAATAAAAATAAGAAACTGAAGGCTCTTTAAAGCTTGCCTTTCAATTTTTGTCTTACATTCGCCTTTAAGATAACTTCGTCATCTAATATAATTCTTATATATAGCTATAGTATAACGTCAAATCTATAAAAAATAACAAATAAGTGGAATCATTTTCGTAAACGTGATGTTTGTTGATTAGTTCAAAAACAAAAAAGTTCCTATTATCACCCTTTTAGATTTTTATTATTATATACAATATCAAAATTTTCATCAAGTATCGAAGAAAATTGAGGAAAACCTTTTTTTACAGAAAGGAGGTTCAAACAGTAGGTCATTTCATTAAACCAGCAGGCTTCACAAATATGCTCAGCATTGTTTTCACTATACCGCCATTAACGTGAAATTGATTAAATTAAGACACCTGAAATGACGGACAAATTTACCTTTTTACGCTTTAATATGGCTTAAATTTAATTGATATACCATAGATATAGCAAGATATGAAACTTTTATACTTACAGGCAGCGTCTTTCGCATTACTGGTTGCGGCGATTGATTTTGGGACTACATATTCTGGTTGGGGATTTTCGTTCAGACATGAGTTTGAAAGTGAACCTACAAAGGTGTTTACGAAGAACTGGATTGGTAGTCAGCTGTCCCAAAAAGGTTATCCATTCAAAATTCTTCTCGTTGTTATTTTAACTTTTATCTCCCTTTTGTACAGACATTTATATCCTGGTGCAGTTACTAGTATCTGGATAAGTTCATTGCAGTCGAAAATGGACAACATTCCCTAACAAACAACAATGGATATACAACAGGCACGTTTATGTATGAGTTTATGTCTAACGCGGTCCGTAAGTAAGACTGGAATTGCATGTTAAGCTGGTACAATGTAATTAAGTTTCTATCGCAATCCGCGAGCAACCAGACATTGCATATGTATGCAAGGTCATTTATATTTCAGTTTCTAACGCGGTTCGCAGGTATGCCGGATTCTGTATGTTAAGCTGGTGCGTTTGTTTGCTATATTTCTAACGCGATCTGCAAGAAAATAGGATACTTTTCTAACATGAACATTATATTTCATGTCTGACGCTGTTGCCAGTAAGCCATACATTTTATGTTAAGCTGGTCCATTTTAATTGAATTTGAAACGGGGTCCACAGGTAGGCTTGGCTACATATCAAGCGGGTTTCTTTGTAATCATGTTTGTGATGCGATCCGCAACTTAGCCAGACCTGCTTGTGAAGCTGGTCTATTCGTAATAAAGTTTGAAAACGCGGTGCGCACGTAGGCTGGAAACTTCAAGTCAAGCCGGTCCATTCGTAATAAATTTCTAACGCGGTCCGCACGTAAGCCAGACACTGGATATCGATCTGGTCCATCGTAATCAGTTTGTAACGCGGTCCACAAGTAAGCCGGATACCGCACGTTAATCTAGTCAATTCGTAATTAAGTTTCTTATGCGGTCCGCATGTAAGCTGGATACTAAATATTAAGATGTTCCATTCGTTATTAAGTTTCTAATATGGTCCGCAAGTAAGCTGGACCCTGCATTAGTAGTAAAGTAATTGTTTGTGCGAAGTCAATCTAACCCCATTTGACCTTTTAAACCCTTGGTCCAACCGACCAATGCCGGCCAATTTAAAATCCACAGGTTTAAACCCAATTAAAGTTTTTAAAGTTAAATTTAAATACATATGGATATAGATGAGTTTACAGAATAAAATATATTGTTTGAAAGAAAGAAGATTACTGATAATATAAACCCCCTTTATGTTATAACAAAAAATGGGAGAAAAATGATAAAAGTTTACCTGTTCATCTTGTGGAAAGGATAAAATCAAAGTTTGTTAAAAGAAACAGGGGGTAATTTAGATATTCCAAAGCATGTTACCTTTTTTAAACCTAAGAAAGGTTTAACACTTCCAGGATATAATATTGTGGGCCAGGAAATCCCCTAGATAATGGACCCCCTGTCATGAACTGGATGCAGTATGTATGGACCATGATTTATGCTATGACAGTGATGTAAAAAAGGGTACATGTGATAAGCAATGCTTTCCAATTTAAATAAAACTAAATCAAAAACATTTGGAAAAAAGATTGAAAAACTTTAGTTGTGAAACCTATAATTAAAACGAAATACACACTTGGTCTCGGACAAAAACAAAGTCAAAAAACGGGAAAAGGGGTAAGTATACCCCCGGAATCACTGGAGCGATGAATTAGCAGAAGAATTACCCCAAACCAATTAAAAGAAATTTAGGAACGAAGAGTGATAGTTAATGATATTGATGATACTTGGTCAAACTGATTTAGTCGACATGCAAGCTTTTCAAAATATAATAAAGGAGTAAAGTACTTGTTAACCGTTATTGATATATTTTGTAAATATGCTTGGTTATTCCATTAAGAATAAAACTGGAGAATCTGTTACTGAAGCTTTGAAAAATAATTTTAGAAGGGCGATTTCCAGTAAATTTTTGGGTAGATGAAGGAAAGAATTTTATAATAAAAAGTTTGAATCATTTTTGAATAAAAATAAAATTAATATGTTATCATACATTTAATGAAGGAAAGGCGTAGTAATAGAAAAATTTAATAGAAGTTTAAAAAGAATAATGTGGAAATATTTTACAGCAAAATACTTATACTTTTTTAGATAATTTGCAGGATATGGTCGATAAATATAACAAAACAAAATATTCTAGTATAAAAATGACACCAACCGAAAACCATAAAAAACTAAAATAAAGGTACTGTTTACTTAATTTATATGGTGAAATTTTAAAAATATCAAAGAGCAAGCAACAATTTAAAATTGGGGATCGAGTTCGTTTAAGCAAACTTAAAAGACATTTTGAAAAAGGATATACACCAATTGGACAGAGGAAATATTTATAATTTATAAATTAATAATACAAATCCCAGAACATACACTATTAAAGATTTAAAAGATGAAATAATTCAAGGTTCATTTTATGAACAAGAAATTTTCCTACTACACAAGAAGTTTTAGAATAGAAAAAGTTATTAGACGAGACTTAAGAAAAAACAAGCTTTAGTAAAATGGAAAGGGATATAGTGAAAAATTTAATAGTTGGGTACCATTTAGCGATCTTGAAAAAATTTAATTTAGAAATAAAAAGTTTAATTATATAAAAGAGCAATAAAAATCTAATTTCTAATAATAAGGAAAAAAACAATAGATCAATTAATTATTCACTTAACTAAACTAGCTGCTGCTTACAGAAAAAGTTTATAAATTTGTGGGAGAGTAAGTACTGGGTTATTATTACAGCAGTGTCTTTGGTTGCTCAGCTGCATTAGCACTTGTTCCAGCTATTCCTGTATTTTTAGTAGTTGCTGTGTGTTCCATCAGTAATTTCCATATTTACTAACAGACTAAAACTTGACATAAAAAATTTATTTTAAAAACACATCATCACAAAATAAAACAACTTTTAACAAAGCACGGATTGGAAAAGTAAAAAAAGAAGATCCAAATAAAGTTATTCAGGATATTTTTACAATACTATAAAAATGCAGAAAGAAAAAATTATTCAACACCCTTGAAATGCACATGAAGGAATTTAAACTTAACGGGTATAAAGTAAAAAGAAGAAGAGTTGTATTAACTTTTAATTAAAGATTTTTTCTATAAGTATTTTATATAAAAAGAAAAAATTATTTTAAAAATTTTTGCATAAAAAAAAAAGTACTTTTTTAGAAATTTTTAAAGAAAATTTCCCTTTAATTTTAAAATAATTCCAAAACCAATTCACGAATGCAAAATGTTATGGACCACGGCAACCGGGGGGTTTCCAGCTTCGCAATTTAAAATTTCAAAAACCCCTTTTTTGAATTTTGCTCCCAAAGGGAACCTTCCAAATTTTTAAATTTCCTTTTAAATTAACAACTTTAAACACCCATAAAAAATTTATCTTCTGCTAAACAGTTTGATGGTTTTTCTGTTTTTGGGAACTTTGTTTTTTAAAACAAACAAAAACTTTTTTTTTACAAAAAAAAACATCAAAAAGGGGGTTATAAATGACCCCGAGGGGGCAGTATACAATCTTTTCTTAACTGTTTCATATTAAAAAACCTAGGGGAAAAAACCCCCAAAAATTAAAGGGATTTGTTTATTTTAAAACCGACCCAGAAATTTTTTTTTTAAAAGACTTAAAAAAAGAAACAGAAGGGAAAAAAACAAATTTGGTTTTAGTTTAAATTTAAAAACCTACACAAAACATGAAAAGGGTTTAAACAAATTTTTCAAAAAGGGGTTTTAAAAATTTTTTAACAGGGGGATAAAAAATTTTAAAAAAAAAGATTTTAAAATCTTATTCAAAAATATAGAAAATATAAAAAAATTTTCCCCAAATCAAAATAATTTCTTTGGGTTTTTTTTAAAAAGTTTTTTTTTCTATAAGTATATTTATAAAATTTGGTTAATAAAAGGTTAATAAAATGATTATCCCAAAAAAAAATTACACTTTGGGAAAAATTTAATAACCAAATAAAATTAAAAAGAAAGGGTTTTAAAAGAAGAAATTTATTAATCAAAATTTGATCAAATATTACGATAATATAAAAATCAGGGTTATTATAAATTAAAAAATGTTATAGATCCCTTATCTTCGTAAAAAATTTTAAATTTAAATGGGCGTGGTTGCCCTTTAACGGAAAGAAGAAAATGAAAAGTTTTAAGGATTGCCCCAAACCAAAAAATTTATCGAAACAATCCAAAAAAAATTATTGAAACCCGACTGTGATACAATAAGAAAAAATAATAAAACACTTACAAAGCTTTCTAAAAAATTTGGAATTAATGCGGGGGGTTTAAATTTAAAAAATGTTGTGAAGGGAAAAAACCGGGGAAAATTTTGGAAACCCAAAATTAAGGGAAAAAAGTTAAAAATTTTAAATTTTTTATTTCTTTTTAAAGATAAAAAAAAATTTTTATTTTTTTTTAAAATTTTTTTTTAATTATTTTTTTAATTATTTTTTTAATCCTTTTTTGCTTGAGTTTTTTTTCTAAATAAAATATATGTTTTAAAGGGGAAAAGATCTACAAAACAATATTTTAAAAAATTTGGGAAATTTAAAATTCATATAACAAGATCCAAAAAATAAAAATTTTTTAACAAAAAAGACCCCTATGAAATTTTTAAATTCTAAATTAAAAAATTTTTTAAAAGGGTATTTTTTTTAAAGGTTTTTTTAAAAAAACTTTTAAAAAAAAATTTGGAAAAAAAACTGATAAATAAAAAATTAATTTATTTTCAATCAAAGGCTTTAAAAAATTTTTAACAAAAACGAAAAAAAATTTAAACAACTTTTGATAAATAAAAAATTAAATTTGGGTTTAATTGGTTTTCTAAGGGAAGTGGGGGAAAAAGCCCGGGTTGTTGCTCATTATAAAAAAATTAAGTAATCCATTCTGCTTCAAGTTTTTAAATTTTTAAACCAAAACCTTACAAATTAAAGGAAAGGTTTTAATAAAATAAAATGATGTTTTAAAAATTTTTTTTAGAGGGTGTCATTTAGTTTAAAAAAATTTCCCCTGTAACAAGCTTCTGAAAGATTTTAAAAATTAAAAAAACATTTTAAACGTTCTTGTTTTTCGGGAAATTTAAAAATTTCCTGTTACTTTAAAATAAAAATATAAAATAGAAATTTTTAAAATTTGAAATAAAATTTAATTTATATTTGGATAGAAGAAAAAAAAAGTTTTTACCAGGGGAAACTTTTAAAAAAAAATTTCAATACAAGAACACGGGACATTTTTCAATTCTAAGGATAAAATAAATAAAAAGGAAATGAAAAAAAAAACTTTAAAAACTGAAAGCCTCAAAAAATGTAGTCCAACTTTTAGGGTTTGGATAAAAGACTTTAAATAATTAAGGAATAAAAAACAAAAATACAAACAAAAACATTTTTGATTTTGCCTGCAAAAATTTCCCTAAAGAAAGAAATTAAATAAACATACCAAATTGTTTAGCTATTTTTGGTATCCAAGGTTTTAAAAAGCCAAAAAAAGGGAAGAAAAGGGTAAATTAAAAAACAAAAAGGGTTTAAGCTTTAATTTTTGGTTTTTATGTTGGATTTTAAAATTTTTTTTCTAAAAAAGTTTTTTTGGTTTTTTCCATCAACTAAAATCTTCATTTAAAAACCCAAAACAAAATCTATGTTTGGGGTTCCGGTTATGGTTTTTTTTGGGTTATGCGATAAATAAAAAAACCAAACCCAGTTTAAAAGGGTCCTAATGCAGTTTATAATTTATTAAAAAAAGGGCTAGGAAGGGGAAATTTTTGTAAAGAAAAAATTTAAAAAGAATTTAACAAAGATTTAGAAGTTAAAAAAATAAAAGTGAATTTAAAAAAAAAAATTTTTGTAAATTCTGTAAAAAATATTTAAAGGTAAAAGTGCCCGGACTGATCATTTGCCCAAAAACCCAGGAAAATTTAAAGGGAAGTGCTCACTCAGAATGAAATTATTTTTTTTAAAAACTAACACATAAAATTCCTTTTTATTTTTATTTTAAAAGGGGTTTAATAAGGTCATTTTTTTAGGGCAAAAAATTAAAAATTTAAAAAAGAAATTTAATTTTATTCCTAAAAATTAAAAAAGGGAAATATGGCATTCAAAATTTCTGACGGGGCCCTTTATTGATTCATTCCAGTTGATTTTCCTAAATCAGGGGATAACCTAGTACAAAATTTTCCAAAATTTTAAATATTTATCTCAAGAATTTGTTTGGGTAAAACATTAATGATTAAAAAAAAAAAAGGGTTTTACCAAGATTACGGGATTCATTTAAAAATTAAAAGAAAAAAAATTTTCCCTCTAAAAAAATTTTTTATTAAATTTTAAATAAACTAATTTTTCTGTTTTTTTAATTAAAACTTGCTAAAAATGTTTGGAAAAAATTTTAAAATAAAACAATGGGAAATATGGGGGTTTTAAAATTTTTTTTAAAAACTGAGGGATTACTTTTACGTGAAATTCGAAAATTTTAAAAAAACCATGTTAAAGACTAAAAATTAGACCCTTTTTTTTATTTTAGTATTCCGGGTTTATTTTGGGAGGCAATGTTAAAAATACTAAATTTAATTTTAGATTTTTTAAACATATGAAATTACTTTTTTTAAAAAAGGGACTGAGAAAAAGGAAAATTAAAATTCAAACAGAACGGGGAAAAGCAAACAATAAATATATAAAATTAAAAATTAAAAGAAAAAGCAAATACATTTTTAAACCCGGGACCCAAATAACCTTTAAACTTGGGGTTTAAGTGTCCCCTTTTACCCTCGGGAAACTTTAAAAATTTTATCCAAAAAACTTTTTAAAAATTATTCAAAAGGAAAAACTAATTTTAATTTTTTTTAAAATTTTAAACTGAATAAAAAAAAATTTTACATAAAACCCCAATAAATTTTTCCTTTAGCCCCTAAAAAATTTAAAAAATCCCAGAATTTTTTATTTTCCATTAAAAAAAAAATTTTAAAACAAAATTTAAAAATTAGGAAAAAAAATTTAAAGAATTTGGGGTTTCCCAAAATTTAATGAAAAAACAAAATTTATGTATTTCATTTTAAAAATCTTTGAACTAAAATACCAATTAGGTTTAAAAGAAACAAAAATACAAAAAATTTTTAAAACTTTAAACAAAGTCCTTTTTAAAAAAATTTATTAAATTTAATACCCCAAAAAAGATCTAAAGCAAAAAATTCTTTTAAAAAAATTTTTTTTAATTAAGGAACTTTCGTATTGGGTAAAAAGATGGAAATTTACGAAAGAATTAAAAAAAAATTTAAAACCATTTAAACCTTTTTTTAAAATATATAGCAAAACCTTCATTGTTAGTTCAACGATGTTTAACAAAATTTGTTTGGAAATTCAAAAAAAAAAAAGTTTTTTTATTAAACGACCTTTTTAAATTTTGGGAATGTGCTTTTTTAGATTTATAAAAAAATTTTTAAAAGTATATTTTCATTATAATTACTTTGGGAAAAGTACGGGGGAAATTTGAAAAATTATTATTCACTAAAACGTTTCATTAGGGTTTTATAAAATTAAAACCAAAGTTTCTAGGAGTGTTTATAAGGACAAAGTTTTATTTGATAATAGTGATTATAAATTTTAATTAAAAATTTTTTGGTTTCGACAATAAAAAAAAAGAAATTTGGAAAATTAAAGATAAAAGCTCCCCCTTCCCAGGGGTTGAATTTGTCGGTTTAAAAAGGGGTAAAATTATTCAATTTATTAAAAACGAAGAAAATTATTATAAAAGGGAAAGGGAATTTAAAAAAAACTTGTTTTAAGAAAAAATAGTTCTTAAAATTTTTACAAAGATCTTTTTTTTAATTAAACCCCCAAAACCTAATCACACCTTTAAATTTTATTCGTTCTGATAACATAACCCTTTCCCAGTTATGTTAAATTTAAAACATTTTTTATCATGTTAACGATAAAAAAATTTTTTCCCGGGTTAATTTATTGATACATTAGCTTACTCAAAATTTATAAAAACCAAAAATTTTGGTTAACGGAATATTCGAAAATTTTAAAAATTTAAAATTTAAAAACACACCCATTTTAAATTCATTTGCAGAATTAATAAAATGGGTTTCTTTTTTTTCTTTTATTTTTTACTTGATAACTTGAAAAATTTACCTTTCTTTTTTTTTTAAATTTGTTTTTTTTAGCTTCCCCTTTATCAATTTTAAATTGGGCACAACAAAAATTTTTTAAAGTGCTTTTTTGTTTTATTCCCACAAAAATTCCCAAACCCTAACCAAACCGGGACTGGCTTTTTACATTTTTCCCTTATTAAAATTCCACCATCAGTACGGGGTAAACTTTTTAAAAACAATGGGGTTTTTTTAGAAATTTTCCCTTTTTTCAAAAAAAATTTTTTTTTTCTTTTTTTTTATTTTTTCTTTTATTTTTTTGAATTTTCCCCATTAATTTAATTTTCCATTTTAAATTTCATTTAAAATAAATGCCCTTTTTTTTTTAAAATAATTTAATTTTTTTGTTCATTTTCTCTTTGATTAAATTTTTAGTATTTTTTTCAAAAAAACAACAACGGTATTTTTAATTTTTTAAACTTTTTAATGAAAAATAAAAAATTAATATCCCCCAAAGCATACTTGTTTTGTTTTGATATTGAACATTTTGTTTTACTTTTGGTATTACTTTTTACTTCTTTTGGTGGGGGAAAAAGCCCAAAAAGGGATAAAAGGGTAAATTATTTAAGTAAAAAACCCCAAAGGGTTTCCAGGACCAACAGATTTTTTTCCAAATTTAAAATTTCCCAACAAAAAACCCTTTTTTTTTTTAAATTTTTAAATAAATTATTTCACTAAATACACCCCAAATTTTTTTTTTTTTAAATTTGGGTTTTTACCCTTTGGGTTCAATTTCAATTTTAATATTGGTTTTTTTAAAATTTTTTTTTTTTTTACTATGGGAATTTTCGTCTGGGGGTCCCTTTGAGAATCAATCTGTACCCTTTTCCCCCAATTAAAAAAAGATTTTAATAAAAGGGAATCCTAATACCCGCCAACATACCAAAAACCCCACCGTCTTGTTTTTTTTTGTTGTTAATTTAATCACTCCAGATCCTCCCTTATTTGCTTTCTTGTTTGGGTTTTAAATATGGTGATATAAATTTTTCTCTTATCATTACTACTGAAATCAAAACCATTTCCAATTTTTTTACTAACACCAAACTCCCTAGCCCTGAAAAAGCCCAAATCCCTAAAGGCAATTTTTTGGAGCTTTTTTTGGGGAAAAGGAAAAATTTGGGGTTTTCCTAAAAACCACTAAGCCCCTAAAACCCAAACCATTTTGACCTTTGGACGGGACATTTGTTTTTTGAAATTGTAATTTCTAATCCCTTCTTATTGCAAAAATTTTTTTTAATTAAAATTAATTTGGTTTTTTTTTAAAAGTAAAGGAAGTTTCCATGAATTTTCTTTTTTTAAATTCTAAAATATGGGGAAAATTTCTTTTATTATAACTTGTGCAAAATTTTTTTCTTTTGCCCCATCGAAAGGGGTTAAATTTTTATTTTCAAAAAAATTTTAAATGTCTTAAATTTTAAATTTATTTTTAAATTTTAAATTAAAAACAAAAACAATTTCATTCCAATATATTTATTTCAACTTTTTTTCCTCTTATAAAAAATTTGCGTAAACACGAATATTACCTGCTGGTGGAATTTTTAAATTTTACTTTTAAAGGGAATTTTTTTTAGGGTAAATCTGTATTCCCTTCCTTTTTATAACCAATTTTTAAATTTGAATAAATAAAAAATTTTCAAAAAAATTTTGGGATCTTTTTAAAGAACTTCCAGTATTTTGGGTTTTTTTTTTATAAAAAATTTTAAATTTCACACATATATTCTTGTATATTTGGTGTATTCTTTTTCGGGATAAAAACCCCTTTAACCAACTTAAAGACGACAGGAGCTCAAATGAAATTTTTTCTTTTGCGGCATTAACTTTAAATGAACAAATAAATGGGGGTTATTTTGTTGTAATTTACTTTTGTCAGGTTTTTTAAAAATAAACAAATACATTTTTGTTTTTTTGGTTACACCGGGTTTTAATTCAAAAGGGTTATATTTTTTTGTTTTGTACCCCACTTGATTCCTCATCTTTTCCCAAAGGGAATGACCATCTTGTTTTTTTTAAATCTTTAAAGTATAATTAAAAAACCCCAAAATTTCCTTTGGGAAAATTAAACGGGAACCCAAAAATTTAAATTTTTTTTTAAAATTTCCCTCAACCCCCATAAAGTAGCATTACTCAAAAAATTAATTAAACACATCTGCCAGCTGCAGTTTTTTAAATTTGATTTGGGAGGTAAAATATTAGTTTCAAAACCCTAAAAAAAAAAAAGGGAATAATTATTTAATGGAACTTAGCATTTACCTCTTATTATTTTGGGGATTAATGCCCTTTCTAATAGCGAAACCACAATTAAATCCAGTTTGGGCCTTTCCCAAATTTCCCACCCCAGCAGTAGTATCAAATAAATAAACTCATTTGTTCCGTTTTTTTTTTGCATAACCCTCAGTTAGTTCAACCAAACTTTTTACATTTATTACTTTGAAAAAATTTAAATTACAATCATAAAAAATTTTTTTTCCTTTGTTTAACCACTAACGATCAAAATTTAAAGAAGCTGCATTATTAATTTAAAACATTTGATTACTCTCCAACCCACCATAATTATTTCCATTCCCAAATTTATTTTTCTTTTAAAAATTTCTTCAAAAAAAGCCCTTTAAACCCAAACAAAAAATTTTAACTTCAAACATTAATTGTAAAGTTTATATCCTTTTTTTTTGTTTTAACATTATTTCCCAGGGCAATATTAAAGCTTTTAAACAATTAATTGGATTTAAATTTATATTTTTTCCCCAATATTCCCCTTTTTTTCTAAACATGTATATTTTTTAAATTATTTTTTTTTTATTCTATTTTTAATTTTTGTTTTATTTTTAAAAAATTAATTGTTAAACGTTTTTTTTTTGAACTGAAATTCCAGCACGAGCTAAAGTCCCAATCCCGACAATATTTTATTTTTTCCAAAAAATATCCTCCCCATTTTTATTTTTATTTTTTATTCTTTTCCTTTTTTTTCCTTGGGAATTAAAATTAAACCCAAATTTCTGGGGCAGGGTTTTTTTAATTTTTCAACAATTTAACTGCAGTTAATTTCCAACTTCCCGTTCCAACCTTTTTTTTTTTCCCCTTTCCCGCTGTTTCCCCAAAACTTTTTTTTCCCCTGTGGGTAATTGGGAAAATGGGAACTTCCGCTTGAAAGCAATTTCGTTAAAGTGTCAAAGATACCTGTTCCGGGATGATTTCTTCTCCTTGAGCCTTTAACAAAAAAAAATATTCCTTTATTTTTTTTATAAACTTTTTTGTACATTATATTAAAAATAAATTTTAATAAAAATTTTAAAAAATAAAGTTTTAATTAAAATTTTTTTTAAAATTAGTGTAAAAAATTTTTCAACCCTTTAAATTTAAAAATTTAAATTTTTCTACCAAAAAACATCGTAACATATTTCTAAATTTAAATTTTTAAATATTTATTAATTTTTAGAATACCAACCTTTGTGGTTCCTTTTTTTAAAGGATAAGCTCTTGGTTTAAATTTTGCCGTACTTAAACAAAGATAAATCACGGGAAATTTCCACCAAAAATGAATTAACAATAAGATCACAAAGAATGTAAAAAATTTTAACCACAGAGTTAGTTTTAAAATTTTGGTTTTAGTTCCCCATTCAGTTTTGTCAAATTTTTTTTTTTCAAATCCAAGCAATGTATGAAAATTTGGGTAATTTTCCAAAACCAACTTAAAAAATTTTCTGTAATTGAAATCAAAAACTTAAAACTACTTAAATCAAATTCCCAAAATTTTTGGGGCAATTTTTGTTTATCAAATCCCCTAAAAACACCATTATTTATTAAATTTTCCCCCAATTAATTATTAATATCTTGTGTAACTTTTAAGAACCTTTTTTTTAAAAAATGAAAAATTTTTTCCCTTCTTTCCATTATGTAACGAATTTTTTTATTGTCATATTCAACACAAATATTATGCCAAGAGTAGGTTCCCTAGGTTAAAAAAATCCAAACCAACAACAAATTTTTTTTTTATCTAAAATTTAAAAAACGACTAAATCTATTGTAAAATCACCCCGGGTTTTTTTTTTTTTACTTTAAAATGTTTTAGAATTAATTTCTATTTTTGTTCCCCTTTAATTAAATTTTCAAAAAATCTTTTTAAATTTAAAAAATAAATTCAAGAAAAATAATTTTTAAAATAACTTTCAGTTGTTCCCCGGTAAAGAGAATTTATTTTTTTAAAAGTTTTTTCAATTATTCAAAAAACCTTCATTTTTTTTTCTTCATTTTATTTCCAGCATTAAATTTAACCACAAAATTTAAATCCAAGTCATTAACCAATTCTTTTTGGGTTACATGGACAAACGTCATAAAAAATTGTCCCCCAATTTTTTTTAATTTTTATAGATCTTTTTTTTGATAGGTTTTTTTCCGACTTTTCTGTTAATTTTTTTTAAATATTTTTATTTAAAAGAATTGAAAAGCTTTTTCTTATTGTTATATCTTTTTTTTAAAACAAATCAATTTAAAACATTTATTTTTACCCTTTGTTTAATTACTTCTTTTCCAGGGATTCTAAACCTTTTGCAAATTTAAATTTTTTTGGGGCCCAAAAAATTTTTTTTAAGTTTAAAAATTTAAAAAACCCTAATTTTCCATTTTGGGGAAAAATTTATATGGGGTTTTGAGGTTTTTTTTTCCTTTTCCCCTAAATTAGGGCAAATTAAAAGTAAATTTTTCAAACCTTTTTAGTAAATTTTAAACCCGGTTTTGTTTTGGGTTTTTGTTTTTAAATTTTTTTGGTTTTTTCCCCGTTTATATGAAACTTTTTCCCTTTAAAATTTTCTAGCTATTTAACCGTTTAGCTTCACAATATTTGTAGTAAAAATTACCTATTGTATTTTGGACTGGGGCTTCATATATTTTTTTTTAGGATTAAAATTTATCTGCAAAAAAAAAACAAACATTTTAAAACGGTTTTGGAAAATCCCCCTTTTTTTTAAAACATCAGTATCCAAAAACCCGCCCTTCAAATCTTTTTTCATGTATTTTTTTTCCCCCCATTTTTTTAAAAATTCCCCCAAAAGGTCTTCACTTCAGGGACTCTGAATTGGTAATTTTTTCTTGGGAAAAGCTGGAAAAAAAAAACCCCGGGATGTTTTTATGTCTTTCATTTCAATCACCTAATAACGCTAATTTTTGTTTTTATTCCAGGGAATGCTTTTAACTGACTTTATAATTTTTTTTTTTTTTGACCCTTTTTAATTTTTTTTTTGTAATTTTGGGGTTTTTTAAATTTCCCGATTAAAATATCCCATTTGTACTTTTCTTTTTTTTTCCTCATTTTTTCTTCTCTAAGATTTCTCACTTTTTCCCAACTAATTTTTTTTCTTATTATCCCCTTTTTTTTTTAATTTTTTTATTGCATTTTAAAATAATTTTTAAGGGAAAAAGTAAATAATTTAAAATAATGTAAGAAATGTAAGATATTGTAAAATAATGTAAAATAATATAAATGGAAAAATTTAAAAAAATGATACAAAAAATGATAAATCCAAAACTTTTTAAAAAATTTTTTTCCTTTTTAAAAGCCCAATTTTAGGTTTTTGAATGTTTAAAATTTTGGAAACGCAGGGTCTGGAAAAAAAAAAAAACCTTATTTCATAAACTTCAAAAAAACCCTTATAATTTTGAAAATTATACTTTTTTCCCAAAAACCTAAAAACAATCAAAAAAACAAGTTTTAAATTTAAAAACCCTTTTAAAACCAAATTTCAAAAAAGTTTTAAAATTTAAACCAAATGAAAAACTTGAATATTCACTGATCCCCACCAAATTGAACCTGGGGGAACCCTTTAATCAAAAAACAAAAAAGATAAAAATTTATGATTTTTGGGGGAGGGAAATAAAAAGGTTTAAAAGAAATAAGAAATACCTTTTTTCAGACGGGCCCCAAAAAACTGTTGTGTTATTTATTTAAAATCAGTCTTAATAAAACCCAAAGGATATTCCGGGTTAACTGTTCACATTATAATTTTTTTTTTTAAAATCCGGGTTTAAAAGGGAAAAAAATAGGGTTTGGGTGAAAAAAAATATAGATCGTGATACTTTTGGGTAAAAGCAAAAAAATCAAAAATGGAAATTTTTATATAGGGGCAAACCAAGGAATTTTTTTTAAAAAAAAAAATTTAAAATGGAAATTTTTAATAATATATTGGGGTTTTTAAAACGTAAAAACAAAATTTTTGAACCCCCGACCAAATATAAATTAAAAAGGGTTAAAATTTTATATTTGATTTAAGGGGATTTTGCCCACAAAAAAACAATTCAAAAAAAAAACTTTTTTAAAAAAAAAAGGAAAAATCGTATCTTCACAGAAAAAAGGGGGAAATTTATAACACAATGAATAGAGCATTAGAAAATGGGGGGTAATGAAATAATCCCCCCTAGGGGAAAACCAAAAAACCCCCCATGCAGTTCCAAGACGGTTTTTGTAAAAAAAATTTAAAGGGAATAGATGAATATAAACTTGAAGAATCAAAAAAAATAAAACAAACACTAAAAAGAAAAAGTAAAGAAAATTTTTAAAATTAACAAAAGATTTTAAAAAGAAATTTATTATTAATAATCCCAAATTTCAAGGTAAAAATTTAAAAAAGAAAGAAAACTAAGGTTTTATTCTATTAAAAACTTGAAGAAAATCTGTTTTTTAAAAGATGACAACCAAAAAAAAAGTTTTTTGAGTTAAATTTTAAAAATTTTCACCCCAATTTAAAAATTAAAAAATAGTAGTTAAACTTTAAAAAAAATAAAAGCCAGATTGGTAAGAAAAAAGTTACAAAAAAGGGAAACTTTTGAAATCAGAAAAGAAAAAAATAAACTAAATACGGAAAAATGAAAAAAGCAAAAATTTTATTGAAAATTTAATTTTAAATAAAAAATTTTCCCGAATATTTAAAAAAGTTTTTGGGAAAAACAGCTTCAAAAAGAGGGGATGAAACAGACCGCTTAAGAAAACCCAAAAAGAAATTAATTTTAAAAAATAGGACTTTTTAAAAAACTTTTTGTTGGTTAGGAGGGGTTTAAAACCGTTTAATTTTTTAAAAATGCAACTTAAATTTATACAAAATTTTCAAATTTATATTTAAAAATTTAAATTTTAAAGTTGAAAAACAAAAAATGAACGACTTTTTTTGGGGAAAATTTTTGTTTCCCGGGTTTAATTAAGGGTTTTTTAGAAACAAATTTTTCAAATTTTTTTAATTTACTTGAAAATTTAGAAACAAATTTTTTAAAAGTTTTAAAAATTGATCAAAATCCAAAATTTAAAAAACAAGATTTTGTAAACTTTTAAAGGGGGTTTTTAAAAAAAGATTTTTTAAAAAAATTTAAAATAAATTTTTAATTTAAAGTTAAAATTTAAAAAAATTTTTTTTTTTGGATCCGGTTGGGAAAAATCATAAACAAGGGAAAATCACTGCTAAAAACAATAATTTTTGTAAAAAAAAGAAAAGCTAATGCGGGAAAATTTTTCCCCAATCCCCAAAAATTAAAAGTTAAAAAATTTTTCTTAAAAAAAGAAACAAAAATTAAAACAAAAAATTTTTCGGGGTTCTTTCTTTGGGGGAAGGTTGGGGCCCCCAAAAAAGACTTGGTGTTCTGAAATTTAATTTTTCCCAATTTTTTTAAAAAAAAAATGGGAAATTTTTTTTTGAAACTTTGAAGGAATTGGGCGAAGGGTTTCACTTTTAAAAATTTTTTAAAACTTATGTTAGGGAAAAAGGTTTTAAGTTGTGGTTGGGGGATATATTAACAAGAAAAAAAAACCCTCGGTTTTTTAAAAGGGTTTAAAATTAAACCGAATTTTGGGGAGATAAATTAAAATTTTATTAAAACAAACCCGTTTTTTAAAAATTTTTTCACAATTTTGATTTTTGGGGTGGGGGGTTTTTTTAAAATTTAAAAAATGGTGTTTTGTTTAAGAATTTTTTTAGGGGCCAGGCCCCTAGGGAAAATATAAAAGGATTAAAAAGTATAATTTTTTTTAAAAATTGGGTTTGGTTTTTTAAATTTTGGTTATTGGGGGGTTTTGGGAAAAAGAAAATTTTAAAGTAGGTTTGAGAATGTTTTATAATTTATTTTTAAGAAAAAATTAAAAATTTTTTAAAACAAAGGGGGCAGGATTTGTTTTTTCCCCAAGGGGGATTGGATTGATTAAAGTTTGTTTTAAAATTTAGGGGTTTTTTATTAATGGTGAAAAAAGGAATTTTTTTTTTTTTTTTATTGGGGGGGGTTGGGGGTTAAAAATTTTTGGGAAAAAAAATTGGGGGTTTTAAAGGGGTTTTTTTTATTTTGTTTTTAAAAAGGGTTAAAATTTATTTTTATTGATTTAAAAGAAGTAAAAAGGGGTTTTAATTAAAGTTGTATTTTTTAAATTGGGGGGAAATTTCGGTTTGATTAAAATTTTTTGGGGGTTTTAGGGTTTTAAAAAAAAAAAAGCCGGGGTTTTTACCTTTTTTTAAAAAACCCGACGGCCCCGGTTTAAATTTTTTACGGGGCCCCCGACGCCGGGGGGAACCCTTTGTCTTTTCCCAAAAGCCTCATCTTTTAAACGGGGGGGGGGGGGGGGGGCCATACAGCCGTTTTTTTCCCAAATCATCAAACCCGCCCCGGTTTTCAGCCCGTTTTTCCCTTTAAAACCCCCTTGTTTTTGCTCCCAAACCTTCAAACTAAGACAAAAAAAATAAGGGAATTTAGTGCATTAAAAACATTTAAAAGAAAAATCTTTAGTGCACACCTTTAATGTCAAAAAACAGCAGGCCCGAACCCCTTAACAGACAAGGGGGATCCATTCACAAACCCCTACTCAAACACCTTTAAAAAACAAAAACGTTTTGACTTTTCCCGGAAATAAGCATAAAAAAACTCGGCCCAATGAATAAAAGTTGAAACCGGGGTTTTATAAGTGTTTATTTTTTATTATAAAGTGGTTTGGGTTTTTAAATTTTTCTTTAATTTTTTTTTTATGGTTTTTTAATTTTTTTCAATACCCCTTTTTTTTTTTAAAAATAACAAATCCCAAAGAATTTTATTTTTCCAAAATTTAAATTTAAAAAAATTTGATGAATTCAATTTCAAAGGGGGAAAATTACTTGTTTTTTTAATAAAAAGGGGATAATTTGTAAATAACCAAACCCTTTTTATTTTTTTATATTTTCATTTGGGGTTTTCCCGGGCCCGTTTATTTTTTGTTTTTTAAATTTTCCCTTTTTTCAAAATAATTTTTAATTTTAAATTTATTTATTTAATTTTGTGTCATTTTTTAATTCTTTAAAATTTTTTTTTATCTATGTAAAGGAAATTAAAAAAAACAAGGGAATTAAAAAAAATTATTTTAAACATAAAATAATTTTGGGCTAAATTCACCACATTAAAAAATTTTAAATTCCTTATGTTATATTTGGGGCCCAAAATTATTCCCCAAAATTTTTTATTTTGGTAGTTTTTTAAAATTTTTAAAAGGAAACTATTTTTTTAAATTTTAAAAACCTATGTTTTTCCCTTTTAAATCATTTTTTAATTTTAAAACATCTTTTTTAAATCAAGGTTTTTTTTGGGTTAAAACCCTTGGGTTTTTAAAATTTTCCGGGATTGGTCGTTGGACCAAGGGGTTAAAAAGGGCAAAAAGGGGTTTTTTTTACTTTTGCACAAACAAATTTCTTTTCTACGCATTTTACAGCGGGTCCCTTTTTTATTTCATTTCAATTGGGCCCCATTCCGAACCCCGCTGTTTAAGCTTGGGCCCTTTTTTTTTAAAAAAACTTTTATCAAAAAAAGCTAGACACTACATGTCTCAAACGAGATCAGAACGTACTCAACAAGATTTCGATGTTTACAATGTCCGTTATCTTTTCACCTTAGATTTATTATTTAAATGTAATTAAATACCTAATAAAACTATTTATATATCTGCACTTTTCATCTAATTTCCTTTTAGGGCCAACGAGCATTTTGATAGAACCTGATGGTCGGACACTTAATAGTTTCGGATTTGAAGCGGAAAATAAATACGCTGACTAGCGGCAAACCAGGAACACGAGGACTGGTATTTCTTCGAACGGTTTAAAATGAAGCTGTACGAAAACCAGGTACATACATGTAGATGAATGTTTATTTTCTTTGAACTTTTGACTGTTGTCAGTTAAATAAACACATCATATTTTCACCCTTAAAGGCACTGATCTCCAGATTTTCAATAGAAATGATCTGTCTTTAAAATTGAAGTTTGTCATATTGTGAAAATAAGAACTTGGGCTTTTGTTTCTAAACTACCTTAAAAATGCTGAATCAAGAAATAAAAACATGCACGAGTCCGGAATCTAACCCGGGCCGCCGCGGCAATAAAATTTTTCCTGCGTTCTTGACCGATACTCCAAGTACGTTGTTAACGGTCGTTAAATATTTTTTTTTAAAAAAGCTTTATAATAAAGGCAGTTTACCACCGGCGCCCTGTTAGAAATTTTGAATGGAAAATTAAAAAAAAAAATTTCTTATGTCTTTCTATAACATGTAATATGTCTTTAACTAAGTTTCAAATCCTTATTAAACATATAGCAACAATTACCTGATATTTAAAAAACATTTTTTGCTGTACGATCTGGAGGTCAGTGCTCTTAAGTGGGGTGGGGGTGAGGGGAGAGAATAAATGTCGTTGATAAAATCTGTAAGAAGATCATTAAGTTTTGAAGCATAGAACACCACCCAAGGCAACCTAATAGCAGATTTGATTTGCTGGAGTCTGTTCGTGAAAGGTAATAAAATCTACAACATCCCTCACGCCGCAAGCACCAGTTAAAGGTGAACTCTGTCATTTGGAAACATTCAATAGATTCCATTTTCCGGTACCAGATGAGTCCAAACAGTCAAATTAAACATGAATTTATGATACTTAAATTTAGAGACTTGGGAGAGGCATGATGTTGGAAGATATAAGTGGAAAGAAAAGTCTGCCAGCTAAAACAGTGTTCTCGCTGTCCATAAAGTACATGAAGGATGATGTTATGAAGACTGTACAAGATAAAACTTTGGTTGTGGCACCAAGGAAGACGAAATACATTGGGTCATTACTGTACCAGCTATCTGGAATGATGCCGCGAAGCAATTCATGAGGGAAGCTGCACAAGAGGTAAGCAAATAATCAACCATTGATTTCTTTTTTAGTGACATTGTTATGAAGAAAATATTAAAAATCATAACAATTAAGTTTTCAGTTTAACAAAAATACACAAGTGCAGGAATAAATTTTTCCTCTTTTAGACATTAACCAAAAGTAACTGTTTGTTTATGATGTAGGCTGTTTGCACAGGTCATAATATGGGGACCAAAGGGTCTTCTGTCTATGTAGTTAATGTATAAGTAAAACCTATATACCGTTTGACTGATGAATATTTTCTACTTAAGCAACGTTTGTTGCTGTTGAGGTTGCTGAAATCACATGGCAAATCTATGCTTGACACGTAGGTAGCATTTTCATAATGAAATAATAACATGACAGAATGTGTCATAGATACTCAGGTCATACACCGCCACTACAATTTGGGGGCTCATTTTTGTTCGTGACGTCACTAACGGCACAGACACTGTACTTCGCAGAGGAGCGCAGGTATCATTCGATTGACCAATAAGATTGATTACATTTATCTGAGACTGTCTTTCATTTGATTGGTAAATTGATAAAAGTATTTTACACATACATTTTTGAAAGGAAATGGAATACAGATGCCATTGTTTTTGGAAACCGGGTGCAAAATTTTTTGTTGACACATATAAAAAAAATGGCGGAAAGGACTCCTTTTACGCAGCAAGCTCTACAATGAGCATTTCCGCGGAAAATACCAAAGCATCCTACATGATCGGGGTTTCCCATCGGACAAGCAGGGCATAATTTCTGATTAGTTATAGCTAAATGCTCATGCTATGATTGTATGTGTTACTGTGCATACTGATACGGGACGTCACATTTATTGAAAACGCCGGACCATTCCACTGCGCACGCATGCTTTTCAGGCAAACAGCCGCAGTCACAAGCACAAAAACACACCTGCTAAGTTATCATCACTCCACACATTCCTTTTGCAGATTTCATTAGATGACTTACAGGGCTGAATTATTCTAAACCGTATTTGACATGAATTATCAATTCTTATATCTAAATAGGAGCAAGCATAAAATATCAAGTTTTGCTTGTGACTGATGCAGTTCTGGTCTTTAAACACACGTTTATTGTAAAAGGGAATATTACAAGAAGTGGTGGACGTAAAATCGAAAGGAAAACCGGCGAGTAAAAACTTGTTTCCCTTTTTCAAATGATCATCATTTCGCCGGCGCCGGTATATGCTGAAAATATGAGAAATTTGGCTCT
Organism: Mercenaria mercenaria; assembly: GCF_021730395.1. Lineage (NCBI taxonomy): Eukaryota > Metazoa > Mollusca > Bivalvia > Venerida > Veneridae > Mercenaria > Mercenaria mercenaria. Next base: position 28,535 of record NW_026461775.1, read on the forward strand.
GTACTGAAATTTTTTAAACAGACCTGCACGTTATTGAAACAAAGTCAATACATAGCGTTCCATGGGCATCTAATCAGGAGCGCCTGTCGTCTCGTAATAGTCGCCCACAGGAGAGTCTAAATCCGTTATACTAAAAGTGCTATAAATGGACATTTCCACGGAAAATACCAAACATATCATATATGATTGGTGTTTCCCGTCACAGATAGTGCCTAATTGCATACGTTTAACATAATTATGTGTTCGTGTAATTTAATTTGTCAATTAAGCTTTAAAGTTCTATCAATGTATTTTTATTTAAGGCTGGTATATTAAAGCATAAGTTGACTATAGCTTTGGAACCGAAGCAGCTAGTTTATACTGTCGCCATCTACCGGTCGTAAAACTCAGCAATGATAAAACTACGTTGTCTACGTTTGCAGTCGGAAAACGATACCTTTTTTTGGATGCAGGAGGCAAGTTTATTATGTCTCCCACCACACAGTGGTGTGGGAGACATACTGATTTACTCCAGTCTGTGTGTCTGTCTGTCTGTCACAAAGCTTGTCTACACTCTAAATCGAACATTTCTCATCCGATCTTCACCAAACTTCAACAAAATGTGTCTGCCAATAAGTGCTCGGCCAAGTTCGATAACTAGCTAAATCGGCCTAGGCACTTCGGAATTATGGCCCTTGATTTACCAAAAGCACTCAGATTTCTTGCGCAGTTTTACCCATAAATCGGCGCCTATACTACTAGTAGTATAGGCGTCCTTTTGGTGTCAAGAAAGCACATGCACATGTGGATTAAGTAAACCGTATATAAAGACTGACTTACTATTTAGATGATTAGGCAGTTGTGGGAGACATGTGCTTTTCCCAAACTCTAGTTTTTTATGTTATTGTTGAAACATTTAATTGTTGAAATAAATCATGTACGAAATAATGTGACTCCTTTTTAAGATCATTATGAAACATATGCCGCACGCTTAACACAGATGTTACAAAGCAAAACTTTCGAACGTGTTATCATATTGCATTACATTTTAACTGGTATAGAACAGGTTTTTATCCGAAGTAAAAATATTTATTACTTTTTTTTTTTAACTCATCTTAAATTAGGAATTACAATAAACATTGTTCTTTTTAAAACATTTGAATAATATACAAATTAGGATTAAACTAAGACTGAATTAAATGACAGACAGTGAAATAATTAATGTTCCCTTCAGATCGCAACCCCATAGCAGTGTATGTAAGAAAAGGTATACGGAAAACATATACTCAAAAATACATTCCAGCACAAAATGGCTGTTCTTGTCACTTTTCGGGGGTGTTTTAACAGGAAATAAAACGTGTGGTAACAGAGATATTCTCGCACTCACGTGCTGTTAAAATACCTTTTTCTATATTCGCGTTCCGTGGCAAAACGTAAACGCGTTACGGCCCAGAAACGGATATTTAAAAAAGTAATGACGTCAACGTGAAAAAAACAGCGAAGGCAATACCGCGCGTTTCGTGAAATTTAATGACGTTGAGGGATAATTTATTCGTTTTTTATTTTGTATGCGTTTTATGCTAGAAAAGCGTTAACGCATGTTCATTCAGTGTTACTTCTTCAGAATCCCTCGGGAAACGTTGGTAACATCGCCCTGCCGGGCTCGGGCACCAACCAATCCCTCGGGATTCAACAGATGTTATAACAGGAAAACACATGCGTTATCCCTACACAGACGAAGTATAACATACACCGAGGTCAAAACTAGAAAATAAAGGTACACAGTACAATTCTCGTGACCATGCTGTAACCTCTTAAACTGGTTTGACATGTGACTTAAATAGTGTAATTATTTTCTATTTAAATCATTAAACATTGAACTAATCTGTCCGCCCGCTTAACTCAATAGGAAAAGAGCAGACAGATGAGAGTTCGATCTCCGGGTGAGGTGTATGTTCTCCGTGGTGATTAAAAAAGCACATTGTTTTTGGAGACATTCGTCCTCCAGCCCTTATTCATGTGGGGAAGTTTGCACTTGCGTTCTGAGAACAGATTTAATCCTAGTTCAGAATCAAGAAACTACTATAGGTTAACTGCCCGCCGTTATGTTACTGAAATACTTTTGAAAAATGGCGCTTCCCCAAAGCAATCAGATTCTCTTAGTCACTCGTTTTTTTTAACTCACTTAGACTTTTAAAAGTATTATTGTATAAAAGTAAAATTATTACATATTATTGTTATAAAATTATTTACTTGTATTCATATTCATAGGTAGCAACTTTTAGAAGATATCGTCTTAATGAGATTTCAGGTTTTGATTAATGTCTTGTGTTGGAAGGTTTTGTTTGTTTTGGGTTTAACGCCGTTTCAGTCATGTAACGGCGGGCAGTTAACCTAACCGGTGTTCCTGGATTCTGTACCAGTACAAACCTGTTCTCCACAAGTAACTGCCAACTTCCCCACATGAATCAGAGGTGGAGGACTAATGATTTCAGACACAATGTCGTTGATCAAGATGTAGAGCGTGAAAGTGACAGTTTTTATTAGTCCGTTCCAAATATTTTTAGCTCACCTGTCACGAAGTGACAAGGTGAGCTTTTGTGATCGCGCAGCGTCCGTCGTCCGTCGTCCGTGCGTCCGTGTGTAAACTTTTCCTTGTGACCTCTCTAGAGGTCACATTTTTTGTGGGATCTTTATGAAAGTTGGTCAGAATGTTCATCTTGATGATATCTAGGTCAAGTTTGAAACTGGGTCACGTGCCCTCAAAAACTAGGTCAGTAGGTCTAAAAATAGACAAACCTTGTGACCTCTCTAGAGGCCATATATTTCAAAAGATCTTCATGAAAATTGGTCAGAATGTTCATCTTGATGATATCTAGATCAAGTTCGAAACTGGGTCACGTGCCGTCAAAAACTAGGTCAGTATGTCTAAAAATAGAAAAACATTGTGACCTCTCTAGAGGCCATATATTTCGCAAGATCTTCATGAAAATTGGTCAGAATGTTCATCTCGATGATATCTAGGTCAAGTTCGAAACTGGGTCACGTGCGGTCAAAAACTAGGTCAGTAGGTCTAAAAACAGAAAAACCTTGTGACCTCTCTAGAGGCCATATTATATATTTCATGCGATCTTCATGAAAATTGGTCAGAATGTTCACCTTGATGATATCTAGGTCAAGTTCGAAAGTGGGTCACGTGTATTCAAAAAATAGGTCAGTAGGTCAAATAATAGAAAAACCTTGTGACCTCTCTAGAGGCCACATTTTTCATGGGATCTGTATGAAAGTTGGTCTGAATGTTTATCTTGATGATGTATAGGTAAAGTTTGAAACTGGATCAACTGCAATCAAAAACTAGGTCAGAGGGTCTTGAAATAGAAAAACATTGTGACCTCTCTAGAGGCCATACCCTTGAATGGTTCTTCATGAAAATTGGTCAGAATGTTCACCTTGATGATATCTGGGTCAAATTTGAAACTGGGTAACGTGCCATAAAAAACTAGGTCAGTAGATCAAATAATAAAAAAAACCTTGTGACCTCTCTAGAGGCCATACTTTTCATGGGATCTGTATGAAAGTTGGTCTGAATGTTCATCTTGATGATATCTAGGTCAAGTTTGAAACTGGGTCAACTGCGGTCAAAAACTAGGTCAGTAGGTCTAAAATTATTAAAATCTTTTGACCTCTCTAGAGGCCATATTTTTCAATGGATCTTCATGAAAATTGATCTGAATGTTTACCTTGGAGATATCTAGGTCTGTTTCGAAACTGAGTCACGTGCAGTCAAAAACTAGGCCAGTAGGTATAAAAATAGAAAAACCTTGTGACCTCTCTAGAGGCCATATTTTTCATGAGATCTTCATAAAAATTAGTGAGAGTGTTCACCTTGATGATATCTACATACAATTCAAAACAGGGTCACGTATCTTCGAAAACTAGGTCAATAGGTCAAATAATAGAAAAACCTTGTGACCTCTCTAGAGACCATATTTTTCAATGGATCTTCATGAAAATTGGTCAAAATTTTTATCTTGATAATATCTAGGTCAAGTTCAAAACTGGGTCACATGAGCTCAAAAACTAGGTCAATATGTCAAATAATAGAAAAAAAACGACGTCATACTCAAAACTGGGTCATGTGGGAAGAGGTGAGCGATTCAGGACCATCATGGTCCTCTTGTTATAAAATAGAAAAGAGCAATTCTATTCTACAAGCACGTTTCAAAATAGTAGCTTTTATTGCAATATTTTCTTGAATTGTTTGGAAGAAACTATGTAATTAGTTACTGGTGAATTTTAATACGTGGAACAAAAATAAACTTAAAGTTGTGTTAACTCTCTTCTCAGTGACATCTGAAACGTGTTAGAAACCCTTCTAACTACTGTTGTTAATTGAAAACTGTCTGTCTCTTGTGATAATATCATTACATCTAGAACTCACAGGCAAACAACAGTCATTCATTAACTATACCTGAACAATATTCGGAGAACATGAAGCAAAGAATGTATATGACAAGTTATTCTTTGTCGGGGTTAACAACAACGTCACAATAATTTCGTATTCAATACTCATAGACATAAGGATGTTTCAGGTATATTTGATTGTTTTAAAAAGAAAATAGAATAAGAATAAACAGATAAAAGTGTACAATGGAAGGCTGACTTTCCTTTTGTTACAGGTGGCACTGTGGATATCACAGTGCATGAAGTTCTAAGTGGCGGAAAGCTTAAAGAACTGTACAAGGCTAGTGGTGGTAACTGGGGAGGTACTAGAGTTGATCAGGCTTTCATCGACTTTCTGTCCGACGTTACAGGTGAATATTATATATCTTACTGTACTTGAAATTTAGATGCATTCAAATAAGGTAATATACCTGAATTGAATTCACTAAATGTAGTAATAAATGCCAGTGCATACGGGACACATTGATTCAATGTTTTCACGTCGGGAAAACTTTGCCAGGTCCACAAGTAATATGATTCAGTATTATGATTAAGTATAAAATATTGACTCCCTTATCTATCCTTCAAGTGTGAACAGTGACGATTGTCACCTTAAATTGTTCTGCTACAGTCTTTTTTTTTTAATTTTCGCGAAGCCGGATAAAAAGTAGCCGTAAGAAGCAAAACGCAAAGGGTAGGACCATTTATATCTTAAATATCTTTTTATCAATATCATTTTAAGGTCCGGATGTAATGTCGAAATTCAAAGAAAACCATATAGAAGACTACATTGACCTGTTGAGACATTTTGAAGTTAAAAAGAGAGTTATACACCCCAGCAGTGACTCTATAGTAACATTCAGTATACCACAAACGCTTGCTGACTTAGTGAAAGAACTCAAAGAAGAAACATTACAGAAAATATTTGATAAGACAGTTTTCTCAAATCAGGTACATGTACAGTGTGTTTGTATCTTTTCTCTTTGTGCCAAATCGCGTATTTTAGTTGTGATATACTTTGCTTTGTCATTCACGTCAAAAATCCAAAAACCTTTCAGGTGAAAGTTAAAATTGCTTGTTTTCTCAATATAAACGCCTGATCCGCAGAAGTAGAAAAGATGGACATGCAGGTCTGAACAAAGTAAACATATTTACAATCACCAAGTAACAATCAATGAAATAAAGCACCAGTTTGGTTAAATACTTCTAAACAATGTCTCTTTCAAAGACCTCAACAATGCTAAATGCTTACAGAAGCAACTCATCAACTTTCTTTTGTCCAATAATGGCGTAATCAAGTATTAGTGGTAGCGTGCTAAATGACAAATCCATCAAAACTAAACAACGAAGTTTAGTAGTGGTTCACCCTGTAAGGAACGAAAGGAAGTGGGCTAGAAGCATGACACCCTTTCCGTTTAACATTTGGCTTGTTTTTCCTGCTTGCTGTTGTCTTGTTTATCATATTTGTGTCTCCCAAGAATCTAAAGGATATACACTATTCAACTTTCGTACTCAGTCACTTAGACTTTCAATATGTTATTAAAATAAAATGAATATAATTATAAACGTCATGAACAGTTATACCATTACTTGATTTTTGTCTTAGCATTACTTTAATCTTAGCGACAATTTGTAAAAATTTCATTTCATTCAGTTTAATGATCACAGAATAATAACAAATTAGCAGCAACACCCACTTCGGTCAAATTCACAATAGCCTAACATCTATTTATATCATTTGTTCCCGCCGTCCACATTGATTACCTTGAAACAACAGTGTAGAATTGAACCAAAGTACCTTTAAATGACTGCTGAGTGTTTGCAATGTCATGTTCTATGTAATGTAAGATGAGCGGGTACGACAGGTGTCGTTCTCGTCGTTTCAATAAGTCCCGCAACTTAACTGATGAAGAAAATAAAGTTACTTGGTTTAAGCCGCAGAAAGTACTGTTCCCTAAGTTTAGAGGATATTACATTGTGTGTCTTTTCATATTGAATTTATTAAACGAGTTGAATAAAATAATAAAATGCGAAGCTCTGCCGAGCATCTTATAATTTTATTCAACGAGTTTAATGAATTCAATGTGGAAAAGTCACAAATGTAATATTCTTTTTATCACATGTTAGCTTCTCCTACCGAAACATAAAAAGTTCTACTTTCTTTAACTATTATAAACAAGTCAATGTGACCGACGACTCTATACTATAAACGACGTCGACGTTAAGGCTTTATTACACTATAGTTTATTATCAATTTTATGTAATTGACGCGACGTCAGATATGTGATAAAATAATATAAGATTCTTTCACCGGTTGTAGGTGCAGATGGGAATTTCCGGCCTCGAGAGTTACCCGAGAGCCGGAAATTCCCATCTGCACCTACAACTAGTGACAGAATCTTTTTCTTGTATACCATATTAAAGAAATGAAAATAGAAATAAAATCAATCGAACGGCTTTCTTTTTAGAACTATTTCTTCTAGCAGCGTGTTTAAACAAAGCGCGGGAAACCAACGTCCGTAAACAGGAAAGACGTCATGACGTTTCAAAGACAAATAACAATGTTTAGTTCCGGTTTTGTTTTATCGGTTGCAGCGTAACGTTATGAATTTTTGATAAATAACGTTTTTTGCATCGAGAAATATACTATCAGGAAACAAGAGGAACTGTCAAGGTATCGGATTTTTACTCCGTTCTATGAAATAAAATGTAAATTGCTACATATATGTAGTTCGTAATACGTCATTTACAGCACGAGAGTCATCTTACACCCCGGGGTGTAAGATGGATTTTTCGAGCACCGATGAAAATACCGGAAATCCCCGTCTGGTATGCAAGAAAGTAACTTTTTTTCAAGCTAGGTATGATGGGTTTAACGTGCATTTATTTCGACTTTACTGAGTTCACATTATGTTTTTACCCACTTCAGACTGAAAAAAGTGGCCGAACGTAAGTTGGAAATGTAGTTTTGCAGTTTTGAACGGCTAATTTACGAAGTCTTGAAACTGATACAAACACCACTATGTGCTTGAAACCTCCCTTAGGTTGAAAGAGGCGGTGGACTTCTTTCATGTGAGGAAGCCAGCCAGCTGGTTCACAGAGCGCCGCTGGTTCCACTCAGGTGCCCTCTCATGCCTTAGCTAGTGCTTGGAGGTGCACCTGATATCTTCCTCTACTACAAAACTAAAGCTAGAAAATGCAAAATGAGAGTGGTCTACATCGTCTCTCAACACAATCAGCAACCACCCTTAATAAGAATGTTAACTGTCACATCATACGAGTATATAAATCAAAATATAGTCACTTTATGCCTCGTGTAAATAGTCATATAAACCTGCAAAGGTCAGTAAAAAAGGGAAATCTCACGTAATTGACGGAAAAGGGATATCTACATAACAGACATATACGTGAATCCTTCACATTCAAAGTATTCCGTTTTTAGTGTCAAACAGGTGATACATTCGATTGCGCGTTTTAGTTGTGCCTGAGTGGTATTGTTACTGTTACGATACATCGAGAGAATGGCAATTCTTCAGGGGAGGGCCCCCGATAATGTTGTTATAACTTCTGGCCCAACCCTTTTGTATATTTACATCGATGTATTTATGTATGCTTGTTGTATGTGTGTGTATTGAATATGTATATATATATATATATATAAATAATTTTAAAAATATGATTAAAGTAATGGCGATAAAGCATCTGTCAAAAATGGTATTTCTGTAACTTTGATTTTTTACTTTCAAATATATGTTCAATTTACATGTAATATCTGTAATAACTCATAAGGGTCTCATAAAAAGAGACATGACATTTAAGTATTTTTGTATTTTATCACTACAATTATGTTTTTACAGGTTAAACTAGTAGGGGTTAAACTACGAGTAGAAGCACGTGTTGCTAAACACTTCTTCGAGACTCCAATCAGAAAGATCGTCAGCCACGTTAAAGACTTGCTGCAAGAACCAGTAAACCAAGGAGTTGCTGCCATTCTCATGGTTGGTGGATTTTCTGAGTCGCAAATGTTACAAGAAGCCATAAGAAACAATTTTCCCAGTCTAGGAGTTATCGTCCCTAATGAAGCTGGTTTGGTTGTCCTAAAAGGTGCGGTGATCTTTGGCCATGACACATCGACCTTTACAGAAAGAGTAAGCAAATACACATATGGCGTGCGTATTAATAATAATTTCGATCCTAATAAACATCCAATAGAAAAGAAAATAACAATTGAAGATAAATTGTATTGTAAGGATATCTTTTCTGTCCATGTACATGCTGGTCAAACGCTAGTTGTCGGACAGGCACAAACGAAAAAATCTTACGTCACGATAGATAGTGAGGCGAATAGTGTGCCAATTGAAATTTATGCCACCTTGAATTTACAGCCGAAATACACAGACGATGCTGGGTGTGAGAAGATTGGCATTGTGACAGTTCCTGTGTCCGGACGTGGTATTGGTAGAGAAGTAACAGTAAAAATGATATTCGGCGGTACTGAAATAGACATTGAATGCATGGAAGTAGCTACTGGAAAGATTACGCATGGAATAGTGGACTTCCTCACATGATGCCTTACACTATAAAAATGCTTTTTCTTTTATTTTCAGTGATAAAATGATGAAATACGAAATTCTTAAACATGAACAGGAAGCATGTTAGGCAGTCAGGAGTTATTTTTATCAGCTTTATTGCATTTTGATTTTAAAATAAGTAAATATAATATTGAACTAAAACATTATAATGAACGCTAGGCGAACCAATATGTGAGAAATGTTTTTATCATCAGCATCATCATTATCATTATTATTATTATTATTATTATTATTATAAAGCACTCTTTTCACTTGTAAACACGTTCAAAGGAAGCAGACATATACTTATATTAAACGAACCTTGTACTGGTGTTGTTGAATAATGAGGAAATTTTAAAACGTCTCATTCAGTCAGTGGAAGAATTTGTTACAGGCACTTTTTTCTAATATGTTTATTTATCATATATGCACAATGAAATAAGGTTATCAATCATTATACTTCTACGCTACCTGAAACATTACTACCCATTTCGCAACTCGTATTCGGATTAGTTATATTCCGATATATGGGTACTTAATTGGCCTTCGGTAAGTAATACCAAATATCTTTCAAAGTCGATACACTTTTAGAATATACTAGTAGATAAAAAACCCGGATATCCAATAATAAAGGTATAATTTGAATTCAACGTAGGATAACACTTTCGTATGTGACTTTGGCCTAATGAAAAACCTTGAGGAGATGCGCTATATTACAGTCTGTCCGGTATACGTTCGGTGACTCTCCGGGACTGAGAACAGCTGAATAGTGTCTGTGACATAATAACCTTTCAACAAAGACTTTTTCTATTACACGTTCATTTAATAAGAATGTAAGTCGATAATGAGTTTACAAACATACATGTACGCGAGACCGGGTTTTAGAATATTGTTTCCTGAAATTGTTATCGACCTAAACATGTAACAGCATTTAAGTCCAAAGGATCGTCTCACATATTTTATTGTAAATACCAAAGGCACTCGGTGGCAGTGACGATAGTTTTTCGTAAACTGGTGTACTGAATGTTGCTGCTTTATGTCTATGTTCAAATTGAAAAGTGAAATATTGTCAAGAATCACCTTTTGAACTATACTAAAGGAACCAGCGCGATTGTTGAATAATGGCTAAAGGGGTTATTGAACATTACCTTTTTACCTGATCTGACCACAGAGATCTAAATTAAGGTAAAATTTAGTAACATCGATCTATTGGAAAATCGATAAATTTGCCTATATAAACAAAGAAGGAAAAAAATACTTAAACTTAAATAGAAAAAGTTCTATTTGGAAATCAAAAATTCGATACCCCACAAATTAAAGTTTAATTTATTCCGGATATTATGAATATTTTTTTTTTAAATATTTTAATATTTGGTTGGTCCTTTTTGACTTTAAATAGACCCACCTCAGTTCATATAGACTCTGAAGGAAACGGGTAAAAAAACTGACTTTTTCAAATATAACAGATAAAATGAGATATTTCCCGCAAAAAATCAAAAATTCGATACCCCTAAAAATGTAGAAAAATTATTAAATTTTCGTTATGTGTAATTTGTTTTAAATTTTAGAATGGTTTGTTTGGTCCTTTTTGCATTTTAGTGTGTACAGTGAACATTTCTTAAAAAATTCCGGCTTTTTCCGCCGTCATCCGTAAGTACTCGGAAACTGTTACGGAAAATATTGTCGTCTGCTAGTCTGACTTTGTCGGTACAAATTGTTATAGCTCAAAGCCTATAAATTGTAGGCAACTTCACATTGACAAAAAAAAAAACAACAACAAAAAAAAACCAAAACAAAAAAAAAACAGATTGTAATTAGACAATTTAAAACAAATTAATTGTTGAACTCAGAAACGCCGAAACCTAGATTCGCTGTCGTTTAAAATAACTCTATGGAGGATTTAGTGTTCAATTCGCGTTAAATATACAAATGCTTTTAATTTTCATCGCAAAATATACTTAATGCAACTAATTCTCATGTGTTTTCGTAAAGTGTAGCCTGTCAGTAATTGAGTTTCAAAGCATTCTTAAGAAATATAACGATGATTAATTTATTTATTTCCAGATACCTATATTACGATCTGGAGACTTTTTTTATTGCGGTAGCGGTCCGGGTCCGATCTCCGACGCGGTCATCTTTTTTTCTTCATATGGGATTTTTTAATAATTTTTAAACAAAAAAAATCATTTTCTATTATTCATAATATGACCAAACTTTAATTTGAAAGATAGCCTTGATGAACTGATAATTCTGCTTCTTTCCGAACCTCCTTTGTATATATTATTCTGTATTCTTAAATTAATGCATGTTTTTGGTAAATTCTTTAATCATTCGTTTTAAAAAATTGCGATATCTATTATTTGATTTAATTGTAACAAATATCTTAAAATTACCCTTTGACTTTTATTGTGTATTACAATATTGCCTAGGGGTAAACAATATCCGGTCAGTGTTGTTTCAAGGCGGGTCATAAAAAATATGTTACCCCATTTACTATAAGTGATAGGTATTTTTATGGTTTTATGGTTTTTGCGTTGTAATATGTCTTTCACTTTCTTCTGTCTTTATATAGTATTTTCCCTTTCTTTCATGAAATTAGTTTTTACGATTTTTACCCTTATTTAATGAATCGTATGACTGTAGAAAGAATCAGTACAAATTTAGAATTCACATCGTTAACAGTGTTGTTCCGTAAATATCTACTGAGTAAAGATCCTGGCCCAAATTTCACGAAAAATCTTAAGTTATTACTTAGTTAAGTCTGCTATTCTAAAATTGAGATATTGATGAAGTTATTGTTATTTAATGTTGTTGTTTTTTCCTGTAACAATATATTTATAGTTAAAGTATACTATGGTAGAAGTATTTGTCAGCAGTACTGATTCAAGTCACGCAAATATGATATTTCTATTAAGGCACGATATAAGAAACTTAATCCTTAGTTTCTTACCATACTAAATTACAATAATGAACATGTCTATCTTTCAATTTGGACAGTACTATTAATTATGAAAAGGGTGCATACCAAAAAGTTACTGGCTGAATAGCAGACAGTGCAGATCATGATCAGTCTGCACGGATGTGCAGGCTGATCATGATCTACACTGATTGCAAAGGAAGAACCAATCGTGTCCAGCATGGTAAGGGTTAAGTATTTCCTTTTAAAAGTATAAGTCTTATTTCTATACTTCTTTTTCTTTAAAGCGACCGGCCTCCAGATCGTTCGACAACAAAAATACTTTTTAGATATCTTGAAAAAAAAAAATGCTATATTTCTTATGAAGGCTTCAAAACTTAATTATTGACAAGCTTTATGTTGTGGAAATACATGAGAATTTGCTGTTTTTACTACCTTTTACGATGAAAATCGAAAAACGTTAGTCGTTTAGAATTTTGAAAATATTTTAGAATCAAAAGCTCATATCCTAATGTCCATAATATGTGAAAGAAAGCGCGTATAGAGGAAGTATATACGCTTTCTAAATATTTTAGATAACATATTCATATTCTTGAATATTTATTTTATTTACAGACAGTTTCTTGTGCGTAAATATTTCTTTTCTGTACATAGATATACGTTAGCATGATGTTTCATGTATTAAAAAAAAAGTAAATCTATGTATTCGATGTATAAAATGTAACGATTTCTAAATATTTTAGATAACATATTCTTAAATGTTACTTTTATTTGACAATTAATAAAGTATTATATAAATTTTCGACTTGTTCCGATTTTAACTTTAATAATTATAAAAACTTCATTCAATTCAAGTATATCGTTTAGCAAACCGCCCGCCTGTAAATGCATCAGATAATGACCAAAGATGTTAATTATCGATTTTCCCCCGTGTTACTACAACAACAACAATTAACACGGAAATCAACGAATCCGTCCGGTAGCGATGATATTGGATTATTGGTTTTATTGATTTTTATGATAGGTAATCTGTCCCGCTTTATCGGTTTCGAGATGTTACTAAAAGTTGGTAATGGATTATGCATGTTTTACTAGATTACGTTGTTCGAATTTTATAATGATTTTTAGTTTGACAAGTAGCATTCACTTACCATGGTCGCAACCCACTTATACTAGTAATTACATGTCGTAGTCTGCTTTCTCACCAAATGTATGTACTATAGCGATGTTCTTTTAATTATGAGATAACTAAGCAAATTCTGCATGAAATTATGTGACGACATATCTAAGTTCTGTACACACACGCGTCTTTATTTTATTTTGCTTTTTTCTTTCCAACATCTTTTCCCTAAATGATAAATACATATACAAACCTTTTAATTAAAGCCACATATCCCTTAATACGTGACAATAAGTAGCAACACACCGTGTTTGCATAATTATGCTTCAAATAGGTTGGGGATTAATTCAATACTATTTTTAGCGAGTTGTGCTATTTATAGCGTGTATACACCTTAATGGAAATACCCAGAGGTTAGAGTACTAAGCGTTCCGCATTTACACTAACTGAATAATATTGTTTCATATTTACATTTAAATCTAGATCTAGTTTTTTATCGTTTTTTTCTTAATCATCTTGTTTTAGTAATACTTCACTCTTGCGTATAATAGAACTTTGTTTACAAAATTACATATGCAAAATCTAATACCCAGTTTATTTTTGCTTCTAGGTTCAGTCTTATACATGTATGAACGTCAATGATCGATACGATATTCCAGCGAAATTTTATTGTTGATTTATAATTCAAATTAACCTGTATACATTTACGAAACTTAACAGCTTTTTTATGTAAGGTACATTTAAAAGACTGCCTAATAACAAGTTTTGTTAACCTCTATTTATATATAACGTTTGTTAAATTAGCACGTAGATCTATTGACTCTGTTTTTCAGCTAAATCCACATCCAGTCCTGACGAGTCATGTATATAAGCTGGTTCATACATTCTGAATAATGTCATTCTTATCATATGTTCTACTTGTAACTGAAGTATTCTATGAGAATGTATATATAAGCTGGTTCATGTATTCTGAATAATGTCATTTATCATAAATTCTACTTGCAACTGAATAGTTTTACGAAAACTTTACATATAAGCTGGTTCATACATTCTGAATAATGTTATTGTTATCATAAATTCTAATTGTAACTGAAGTATTCTACGTAAATGTATTTATAAGCTGATTCATACATTCTGAATAATGACATTGAATTAGCGTGTTTTCGAAAGACTGTGTATGTGGATGTAAAATGCTCATATACTTTGTGTGGAACTATATTTGTGTGTCATGTATGTTATTTATAATTTGTTAAGTGACAAGTCCATGTAGAATTCTCTTCATACTAAGCGAAGTGCAGTCAGATTCACATCATCTTATTTTTTTTTTTAACAATAGCATTGTCACTAAATAATTAAGTATGTGAACAAAATTGTCCTTACCTTTTACTCAATAGACTAATAACGATGGCCCGCTTTTAATACTAGAGTTTTCCCTCAACGATAACACCTTCCTCCTAAATATGCTTCTTCCTCTTCTATTTTTCTGTATACATTGTCTTATTTGTCTTATGTATATAACTCCTGTCCCATGTTTTCTTACTTCTTATGTCTCATTCGGGGTTGTAAACTATAAAAGTTATCCTGATTTTAACCACATTTCAATGACGGCTTTTCTTGAATTCATACTATCCACCCTTTCAATCACATGACCATGAAATCATTGCAAAAACACGCCGTCATGTACACGTATCGATATCACGGGTTCCTACCAATTTTATCACACTTTCTTCTATTCTTAAGTATTTATAGTTGTCCGGACTACGTCTTGTCACTGCACAACTCTTTATTAGAGAATACTCTTATCTGTAATAAAATAAGATATCCTCGGAGAATCATCCAGCAGAATAACGATCGACTGTGTGATAATCGCCTGTTCATTTTGCGTCTTTTGAGTTCTTTATTTGTTGTCACATTCTCATTATGGCTTGCATGCCTCTTACTTAATGCTGGAGATGTTCACAAAAATCCAGGTCCAGAATCAACTAGAGCTACTTCTTCTATATCTTCTCAGACAACCACATCACAGTATGCAGAAGCGATCTCAAACCATCTTTCCTTTGTTCATCTAAACGTTCAGAGTATACAACACAAACTCGATATTTTGTACGCAGAACTTTCAGAATTTGATATTTTGGCCTTTTCTGAAACATGGTTAAATCGCTCAATTACTTCTGAAGACTTAGTGTTGCATTCATATTACAAACCCGAACGAAAAGATCGCTTTGGGGATTCTCACGGAGGAGTTATTATGTATGTTAGAGATAATATACATTACTTGCGCAGATCAGACCTTGAGATTAATCGTCTTGAATGTCTATGGGTGGAAATAGTTCTTCATAACAACAAACATATTCTATTTGGAGTCTTCTATCGACCTCCTAGTTCGGACAACATATACAATAACCTAATTGAGGACTCTATTGGTCTTGCAATTGACACAAACATCTCGGACATAATTATCACTGGAGATTTCAACTACAATGCTCTATGTCCAACTCCACATAGAAACATTCTTTCCATCACACAACAATTTAATCTAGAACAGCTTATCGGAGAACCAACTCATTTCACAGAACATTCAACATCCACATTAGATCTCATTTTCGTCTCAAATAGAAATAACATTCTTCTTTCTGGTGTTGGGGAACACTTCCTTGAACAAGATCAACGTTACCACATTCCTATTTTTGGGCTTCTCAAATTTAGTAAATTGAAACAAAAATGCTTTGACAGACTGGTATGGGAATACGACAGAGGAGATTATGACAGCCTAAGGGCTGAAATTGTCAATTTCAACTGGAATAGCTGTATTGATCCAGATATCAATATATATGCTTCCAATATAACCAGTCAAATTATAGAAATTTCAAAACATAATATTCCTAATAAAAATGTCACAATTAGACCCTCAGACGTTCCTTGGATGAATAGTAATATAAGGAAGAACATACGGAAGCGTAAACGTATTTACAGAAAGGCTAAGAGAACAAACTCTCCCCAACAATGGCAAAAATTCCGACAAGTACGAAATGAAACTGTCTTGCTCATTCGTGAAGCCAAATCACAATACTTCATCAAACTTTCAGACAAACTTAAAAACGGATCATTCTCTTCCAAAGACTGGTGGACTACTTTAAAATCCTTCATCTCTAAAACGAATAACAATGTTATTCCTCCACTATATAATTCTAATACTCGTCAAACAACATCTTCTGATTTTGAAAAGGCTAACCTTTTGAATGATTACTTCCAAGAGCAGACTTACATTGATGATGAAAATATAGAAATACCCAATCTTGGCCAAACGAATGCTACCACTCTTTTAAATGAAATTCATCTATCTCCAGCAGAGACTGAAGATGTCTTAAAGTCTCTACCAGTTCACAAGGCCGCGGGTCCTGATGGCATAAGCAACAGAATTCTACTTGAGGCTTCTCATGAACTATCTTTTCCTCTTTGTGACCTTTTCAATGTTTCACTTCAACATTCTACTGTGCCATCCACATGGAAGGAAGCCAATGTTAGTGCAATCTTCAAGAAAGATGATGCCACTCTCCCGAAAAACTATCGTCCAATATCTCTCTTAAACACTATTGAAAAGGTTCTTGAACGCCTCATTTTCAAGCATGTTTTTAACCATCTTCACGATTCCCGCTTTTTAACTCCTGTACAGTCTGGTTTCATTCCGGGTGACTCTACGGTAAATCAACTTGTCTTCATATACGATACTCTCTGTAAAGCGCTCGACAACGGTCTAGAAGTTCGTGCGGTCTTGTTCGACATAAGCAAGGCCTTTGTCTGGCACAAAGGTTTACTACGTAATCTAGAATATGCAGGAATCACAGGTTCTCTTCACATGTGGTTTCAAGATTATCTCTCACACAGACGTCAACGTGTTGTACTGCCAGGAGTCAAATCTAACTGGGCTTTTCTCAAAGCTGGAGTTCCACAGGGCTCGATTCTCGGGCCTCTTCTTTTTCTTATCTTTATCAATGATATCGTGGATGAAATCAGATCATGCATCAACTTGTTTGCTGATGATACAAGTCTATATATAATAGTTCAGCAACCGGATATTGCGGCAAATCTTCTCCAATCTGATATCCAAACAATATCATCCTGGGCAGAAAAATGGCTTGTTACATTCAATCCCTCCAAATCAGAAGCCCTTTTAATTTCAAGAAAACGAAACTTTCATCAACATCCTCCTCTTCGAATGTTTAACCAGATTATTCCCGAGGTACTTGAACATAAACATCTTGGTGTTTTCCTGTCAAACGATTGTTGCTGGCATTCTCACATCAACTACATTGTAGAAAAGGCATTGAAAAGGGTATATATAATGCGGAAATTGAAATTTTCACTTGACCGTCGCTCCCTTGAAACCAATATATTTCGTTTATAAGGCCAATACTCGAATATGCAGACGTAGTGTGGGGCAATTGTACTAAGTATGAATTGGATCAACTTGACAAAATTCAAAATGAATGTGCTCGCATTGTCTCTGGAGCTACAAAACTTGTTTCCTTGGAAAACCTAAAAAGAGAAGTACCCTGGGAGTCACTTTCCGACAGACGTTACAAACATCGACTTATCATGTTTTTCAAAATGAAATCTAATCTGACACCAGCATATCTATCCTCTCTAGTTCCTGATTCTGGTGATAACCGCTACAACCTAAGAAACTCTGAAAATATACATGGTGTACCCGCTAGAACAACATTATATTTCAATTCTTTTTTGCCTTCTGTTGTACGTGATTGGAACCTACTGAGACCAGATATCCGTAATTCTGAAACACTTTCATCATTTAAAAGTAACTTAAATAAAAACAAGCAGCGCACTCCGGCCTATTATTACACCGGAAACAGGAAACTCCAGGTGCTCCATACACGACTACGAACAAAATGCAGTGCACTGAATCAACATCTTTACCTAAAAAATATTTCTCCCACACCATTGTGCCAGTGTGGACAGATTGAAACTAATTTCCACTTCTTTTTTGAGTGCAGAATTTTTAATCGTTGTCGATACGATCTTCTTGATAATCTGAGGAATTTTGTAATTGACTTGGATACTGTTCTATTTGGAAACCAGGACCTTTCTGATCAGGATAACATGACTATATTCACTCATGTACAGACATATATATCCGAAAGTAAAAGATTCTCTTAGCAACCCTGAGACATGCCAATACCTTGCCTCTTTCTCGTTTCTCTTCTACGTTTGACTTATTCTATCATTCAAAATTCACTTCCACTTTTATGTAAATATTTCTCTTCACTATGCATTGTCCTCCCACCTTTTTTTTCTTTTCATCAATAATGATTCATATTTTTTTTTCTTACATATTTTAAGACTATATTCCTAGCCCCGTTACATATTTTAGTTCGATACGCTCATACAGTTATATTTTGTCCGCTAAGGAGAAGAATTCTATAAGACTTGTCTTTCATTCTTATCCTTTCCTGTTTTGCTTTCATCACAGTATGACATTTGTATCAATATATGCACTTCTTTTTGGGAATAAATATATTTAAACTAAACTAAATTAAGGCTAGTTTCTGTTTCAATTTCATTATGGATGTAATTTGACATTTTGTTTGCAGAAATGAGAGATAAGAAGTAAAACTCAGTTTGAGTGTGAATAATAATACAATGTCACAGCAGTGTGATTTTGATTTTGATTTGTAGTAAGAAAATGTGCCAGGAAAAATCCTTCTTAGAAGATGTATAGCCCCTACTTTTCTCTTCGATATGTTTGTTTTAGGATAATTCTTCAAAAGAGGTAAGGATTTATACTCTAAATGGCCATAGTTATGTTTTGCTGCTCTGAGAATATTTTCCATTTTTATAAAAAGTAACATAGAGAATAATATTTAGGCGCATTAGATCTTCCTTGGCTACGGCCAATTGGAGCAACGAAGATATTCGACAAGAATTTATCTCCGAGACTACTATTACAAGCATAAAGACTTTGAAAATTTCAAGAAAACTAGAAATAAGTTATCTTCAATGATACGGAAAAGTAAGAAAACTTTTTATAACAACGCTGTAAAAGATAATAAATCCCCTAAACATCTGTGGAAAAATCTAAAGAATATTACCAATAATGACAAAGAAAACCAACAACTTAATATTCCTAATAAACTCATAATTGACGATAATGTCGTAACTGATGAGTTGGAAATATTAAATGCCCTTAATTACCATTTTGTAAATGTATCCCATATAATTACAAAAATACCTTTAGTTGATACAAATTTCACAAAACTTCAAAAATACTTAGATGCGAAATTGCGCCATGTACAGTTTAATATTGAATACATAACTCCATTAGATGTAAAAAATATCATTGACAAACTTGACTTATCAAAATCTACTGGTCTTGACGGTATCGGACCAAGATTGTTGAGATATTGTGGAGATCATATTACTTCTGCAATTGCATCTATTATAAATAATAGTATATACAATGGTACTTTTCCTGATAAATTAAAAGAAGCAAGGGTTATTCCTAAATTCAAGTCAGGTAACAAACAAGACCCAGGAAACTATAGACCTATTTCCGTACTTAATACAATATCTAAATATTTGAACGTCACATTGCTACACAGTTACAGGACTTCTTTAAACGAACAGATATAATACACAAAAATCAATCAGGATTCAGACCTAACCACTCCTGTCAGACTGCTTTAACATATCTAATAGAAACGTGGCTAAAAGACATTGACAATGGGAAGTATATAGGGGCTATCTTTCTTGACTTAAGGAAAGCTTTTGATATGGTGGATCACGAAATACTGATTTATAAACTGAAACTTTACCATTTTACAGACAGAACATTGGATATATTTAAATCTTATTTAGCTAATCGAACACAGACTCTAGAAGTAAAGAAGCTGCATTCCAAAAGAATGACAGTACAATCAGGTGTCCAGCAAGGATCCATACTAGGTCCCCTTCTTTTCCTGATATATATCAATGACATGGCGTTAATTTCAAATACTACCAACATTGATCTATATGCCGATGACTCCACCCTACATAAATCCGCCGACAGTATTACAAAAATTCAGTCTGAACTTCAGTATAGCCTAAATAGTGTCCATAATTGGTGTAAAATAAATAACATGTCACTTCATCCTTCAAAAACAAAATGTATGGTATTGAGCACTAGAGTCAAAATAAAACATACTAAAAAACTTGAGTTAATTTTAGACGGTTCGGTCATTGAAAATGTGAAGTGTCAGAAAGTTCTAGGTGTATATATCGATGAAACTCTGTCTTGGCAATCACACGTTAGTACCATGGCCAATAAACTAAACTCAAAAATTGCTCTACTTTGAAGAATTGCATTTTTCTTAACAGATGAGATGAAACTATTGTATTACAATGCATATATTATGTCAACCATGGAGTATTGTTGCAATGTCTGGGGACTTTGTCACAAATCGGACACTGTTAAAATTACATCTTTGCAGAGACGCGCTATAAAAATAATTACAAAATCAAAGTGTAGCAACTTTGATGAAATATTAAGAAATTCAAAACTTCTATCTTTTGAGAACAGGTGCAAATACCATATTTCATTATTAGTGTACAAAAGTAAAAGAGGAGATTGTCCTATATACATTTCAGATTTACTACATTTTGTTTATAATGATCATTACAGTCTGCGCTCAATCGAAAACATGGATCTTTCTATTGTTAAACCTAAAACGAATTACCTGAAACAAACATTTAGCTACAAAGCTGCACACATATGGAATTCACTTCCTTCTTACATTAAACTTCATAATAATAATATAACTACTTTCAAGCATAATTTAAAGAATTTTCTCTTGTTAAAATAGTTTTAAGCAATTAATTACTTGTAATTACAAGAATTTTGTTGAATTGATGTTACTGTATTCTATTCCAATAATAATAATATTCATACTATCTTATTATTCAAATCTGGAACTATTTATTATCTTACGGGACAGACTTTCTTTTTTGTATGTATCTTAATTGTCATGTATAATCTTTGTGACGCATGGTAATTCTTTTAAAACATAGTTATTGTTACATTACGTTTATTTAAGACTTCTTTAATTTGAGACGTGTTTGTCGAGAAAATTTAAGTTATTCTGATGTGTGTATTTTTGTTTAAATGTTAAATTATAAATTGACTGTATGATTGTGTGTATGTGTGAATGTATATCAGTTGAAGGCCATACTGGAAATAAATTGTAAAATATCTGTATTTGTACTCTTAGTATGTCACCTTCAGAAAATAAAGTTATTATTATTATTATTATTATTATTATTAACGGATGTGAAACGGGCTTCTTTTCGCAGAATTGTTTTTGTCTATGATATGGAGTTAATCTAACTACCTGTCTGTCTGTTCTTCCGCGCCCTTCTTTCGAATGTTATGGAAAGGATTACGTGCTGTGATTAGTGAGTGGAAATATTAAAATAGCACTGGAAAAGTTCCCAAATGAAAATGAGCTTTCAAACGCTTCAGAGTCACAATACGAAACAGGTGCGTGTCACTTAAAGTTAAAATGCCACTAGAATGTAATTTTTATTTATGCTGTTCTAATACATTTCGTGGAAAGCGGATGAATTAATAGAACGTCATACAGAAATGATCTATATAATAGATAAATTTTGGTCGTCAAAAGTATGCCGTGCTTTTTGTGCGGATTTTGTGTTTCGTTGGTAATCATTAATACAGTAATGCATATCTTACCTAATTTGATATGCATCGGGTTGTTAATTACACGAGTCGAAGGTCTTGTGACATGAGATAATAAAATGGAAAAGATAAAAATGGGTTTCATGCACTTTTAATGAGGCAACACCGAGATATGTGCATAAAGGCTCAGCGTAAGACTAGGCTATGGCGTCGTTCCAAGGAAGTCTATGACGAAGACGAACACTTGTAAGTAACTCAGCTGCTGTCGTCTTTCACAGTAATATCGTATCAGAGAATGCTTACATTGACATGTGTCGAAACAGATTCACGATTTAGTACATTTAATAAGAGCTCCGCAAAGCGGGACAATCACGAGGATATTTACAAGGACATGTGTCCAACCACATTCACGATTTAGTATATTTAACAAGAGCTCCGCAAAGCGGGGCAATATATGCCCGAAGAGTTTTAGACCAGAGGAGGTAAGTACAATTTAAAGAAAATGTCTTGGGTAGGGGTTCTGGGGTTTTGTGCGATGGTAGTGATGGAATTCCAAACCAGTGTGCGTGCGTGCGTGCGATAGGGGAGAGGGGTGTAATGTGGATTATTGTAATCATCGAATCGTCCCATCTCCAACCTCCTATATTTCAACTTTGGAATCAATACCTTGAATAGTTTTGAAGTTGTGCTCCTTACAAACTACATACGACCGATTTGACAGTTTGCCTCTGTTTAGGACAGTGACCATTGGCTCACTTACCAAGTTCTCGAAGCGCTCGAATAAAATGGTGCAAGAATATGAAAATGATTGAATTGGGTGAGGGTTGGGAAGTAATGTAGATTGTTGTACACCTCAAATAACCTCATTATCACAACTTTAAATCTATACCTTAAATAGTTTTGCAGTCGTTCTCCAGACAAAAATATGAACATGTTCAACATTTATAATAAAACTTAGCATTTTCTGTCTTAAATTTCTGTTTTTGTTTGACAGCTTCAACAGTCTGTTATATCTTGACTTTGCACCAAAGTAGTTCAGTTCCAGATTGTGTACGCCAGACGGCGAGTTCTTTATATATAGTCTTTTAATTGGACAAAGATTGTCCGATAACTTTTTATGTAGATATAGTACTTGCGATCAATCAATGACACGAATAATAATCCTACCTTGCATTTATATATACACCTGTATGGCACAAGTTAAAAGGAACAATGAAGTAACTATATGGTTAAAACTTAGTGAAATGTTACTTCATTGTAATTTTGATTCTCATGGTAAATACTGGTTTTTCTTTGTTTTACATATGATGTGTAATATAGCACAAATAACATTATATCTACATTTCAGCTTAACAAGTTGATCTTAAATTATTTTATTAGGCTTGAATGTATTTGACAACGTTTTTACATTGAGATAATTTCTTCCAGTAATCCAATCCAGTTGTAATTATGGATTAATATTATCAATGGCTTGATATGTGGGACTATCTGTAAAAGCGGCTACATGGACATTAAATAGAAAGTTTTGGAAATCTTAAAAAAAAAACATGTATCAAAATGATTAAATCAAGGCTTAAATAGAATACTTGGTCATAAATGTTATACATATGCAACCAAAGTTGATTTTTTAATTGTATTTTACTATTCAAAATTCCAGGTACTATCTTTACGATAAGTAATATTTTCTTGACACTAATGATTGCTTTGTGATAAAACAGTGTAATGCTGCTCGCAGTTCAAATGCAATTCAAATAGGTTTTCAATCCTTTATTTGTAGTATGTGAACAAGTTATAACGTATATTCATTTCAT
Source organism: Mercenaria mercenaria (assembly GCF_021730395.1). NCBI lineage: Eukaryota > Metazoa > Mollusca > Bivalvia > Venerida > Veneridae > Mercenaria > Mercenaria mercenaria. The sequence goes on from NW_026461775.1 coordinate 52,065, forward strand.
CTTTCTAATACTGTATAAAATGATTGAGTTTGCAATGTCAGTAATCATGTTTTGTATAGTAGCCTGGCAGAATAATTAACGAGATACGAAATTGAATAGGTTGCCTTTAAAACCTGAGTAACATATGTTTGATTCTTAGATACCCTCATAGAATGCGAAAATACTGTACCAAATCTACATGTAATGATTAATATGTTACTTTTGCTCGAAGCAGAAGTCACAAACAATTGCTTATCTATATTATCTTTAAAGTGATGCTGAAAAAGGCAATATTGTTTTACTGTAGTTTGTCGACATCCGATAATTCAAAATATGGTGAAGTTGTAAAGTCCAAAAATATTATAATGGTCATGCGTGCGTGCTCAGCAAAATATAGTTTATTGCAATTAAAGCATACAAATTCAGTCGTTGGAGTGATTTCAGTGTTTCTTGTTCTTCAAGGTGGAACATTTTAGTGGCGATAGTTATGTATGCTACATTTTTAAGTGACTTTATCGAGTAAAAGTCAAAATTATACAGATCAGCTTACTCTGACATCTACAATAAAAAGAAACTATTGGTATCCCAAATCTTTCTGAAAGAAACGTTAACCTGCTCGATTGATACATTCTCATTCATCAGATTTTCGACATGGTACCCGAGACGAACTAACGGGGAACCATGGTAGAGTTCTGGTATGCGAGAATGGATTGATTGAGAAACAGCATGATATTTAAACATATTACATTTGTACGCACGTTGTCTACAATCTAAACTGATTTCCAATATAATATTTTCTCATGAAAACATATAAAATTATGAATCTTAAAACAATCGTTTGATAGCATCGTATCAAAAATACAGTTATTTTGATAATTTTATAAAAGAGATTAAAACTGGCGAAAATGTAGCTCGGATGGGTGGGTAATTTTATCTGTTATTGCTATTTGGATTTTATCCGACATTGAAATGTTGTCCAACATCACTAATCACATCTTGGGTATTACCACATGATTTAATGAATGCCCTAATTCTAAGATTTTTATATCTTTCACTTGCAATTTCGATAAACATTTTTGTGGTTACATTGTAAAAAATATATGCTATGTGGACCTGTGATAAAGTTTGTGTGGCTATTTCCTTTTCGTTGAATAATATTTATATAAGGTTTGGAAATGCAGTTTTCAGACAAATACTTAGTATTCCCATGGGAACAAACTGTGAACACCTTTTCATAGTTTATTTTTATGTTGTTATGATAAAGAATTTATGCTGAGCTTTTCTCCAGAAATGCAGGCACACTTTTACTGTATTCGATGATACATCATGCTATTTGGATGATATTCTTGATATTTTAATTCGTTTGTTTTATTCAGTTGTTTGATACAACTATTATTCTTTAAAGCTGCTTGTTCACTGCTAACTAGTATACCTTTCTCTAAATGTCATTTTCCAACAAGTTTGGCATACAATGTATATTTGACACTGAAAAGTTATAGAGAAAATAAATCGTTTAGTAAAGAAACATGTAGACTTTCTCTATCATTTAAACATTATAACGATTGATTTCCTCCCTACTGCACAATATTTTTAAAAAATCTTTTTCACCTACCAAAAATTGTGTTTTAATAAGTTTGGTCACTTCCGCAGTAGGCCTACCCACAATCTTTATCAATTCTTTATGAGAGAGAAAATGTCCCCTAAAATCGTGGACGAGAAACTTAAATGGATTGATATTGCTTTGTACAATGTATTAAAAAAGCTGTAACGTTTACAAATTTTACAACATTATTTAAACATAATTTGATATGCACTTAATTGAACAAATGAGCCGCGCCATGAGAAAACCAACATAGTGGCTTTGCAACAAGCATGGATCAAGACCAGCCTGTACATCCACGCAGTCTGGTCAGGATCCATGCTGTTCGCCTTCAAAGCCTATTGCAATTAGAGAAACCGTTAGCAAACAGCATGGATCCTGACCAGACTGCGTGGATGCGCAGGCTGGTCTGGATCCATCCTGGTCGCAAAGCCATTATGTTTGTTTTCTCATGGCGCGGCTCATTAATAACTGCAATATATGGGAGCCTTCTAGCATTTAAGTTACAACTCAGTTTCCATTTCCTCTGTATATACGTAGTAATGTTCAAAGAAATCGTGAAGGAAAGAAAATCTGGGTCGTCGTTGCTCATTTTTCTCCCAACATTTCAGCATCATTTCATAATACGGATCCGGACAATCAATTGATCCAGTCTCTGGTTTTGGCATTCGGTACCCTTCACACACACGACGTAATGCAACCGAATTGCTCATACCTGTTAAATATATATATAAACACTATGTGAGAATACAAATATTACAAAGTAAATCTTAATAAAACTTTTTCATAAAGTTTAACGAAAGAAGCTAAAAGCATGACGTCTGATACAAAAATGTAATTTCTTTTGTCAAGTTCTTAAGATGTGTTGTATAAAACAGTTAACTTTATATAAAAAAGATATATATCGTCAATTAGAATGTATTGTCAACATAGATTGTAAAGAAAGACATTGCTATTCCGGTTCATTCTGTATTTGAATTTCCTCGTAGCGAAGCTTAAAATGTTCTTTTTTCTTAAAGTAGCCTTTCAGCATTTTACAAATGAATGCATATCTAACAATACAGACAGAAAACAAAACACCTATACAGATTTATATTGATTATTGTAACATCAAAGTATCAGATTAATTGTTCAGTTTTTGAAGTGCTATTGAGTGAAACTGGTTTGAAACAGACAGTGAAAAGCAAGTTATCTGTGTCCCTGAGCTCTTTGGGAGAGATCTATATAAGCTCAGAGCACGTAAAGATTCAAGCTTCATTACTTCGGCATAAATCACTATAGGCTGTCCTGACCGTATCTATATAACTTCATCATGTCCATGTAGGCTCAATACAACGATAATATGACCAAGGAGAAGCATTCTAGCTCTTAAAGCTGGTGTATTCTTAGCATGTTGTAATTTGCCCAGTATGTAATACTGCTTAACAATGCACCTAAATACTTTAATCGTGATAATGATTTTTGAATTTGTTTTCAGTTTTTCGGCAAGGCAATTCACAAAGAATTGGTGGAATCGCCGGTCAAGTGCCGTTTCATGTGACATATTCTGTGGAGATGCACATATTCAGATCTGCATATATGATACAAATGATGTGTCCATAAGAAAATTACAACAACACCAACGCACTGCAAAACGACAAGGTGATGTTAACAAAGACAAAAATTACACCAACGCCTTATAAACTGCCACATTTATCCCTAGTAATATCTATTTTGTAACCACAGGTATGAGTAGATCCGGAAACATGCTGATTCCTTCAACATCACTGAATCTTGCAGCATCTAAATATGAAGGCATATCATGATGAAACTTCAGGACTCCTACAATGACACTGTCTTATTCAACCGCTGCATGTCTGGCACAAAAATACAGGTCAGACTTCTACTAAACATGCACAAGTCCACTGTTGGTAATGGTCTATATATCCCAGAAAGCTAAACTGCATATCAATTGATATTTCAATGGTCAAATGACAGTGAATGTAATCGAATTATTTGAACTCGTCCTGACTTGCTGCAAATGGCAATATTATATACGAAAGCAACACCCCGTCCACATTTCCTGGCATGCAAAACTACATGTTTCGTCGAGCAGCTATTAGCGAATCCATGTGTGCGTGCGTGTGTGCGCGCGCGCGCTCGGGTTAGCGTCTTATTCAACTATTTTTCAGTCATATAAACGACGGTGTCAACTTGTAGCAGTGAGCACAATGTCCAACTTTATAGTGCTGTGGCACCCCACCAAGTCACATTATACTGACACTGGACTGGCCAGTCCTACTATTGTCAATGCTGAGCGCCAAGCGAGGAAGTTATTACTAGCATTTTTACATCCTTGGTATGACGCGGCCAGGGGTTGAACCCACGACCTCCCGCACTCTAATGAATTTATATCTGGACCTATACTTTATAGTAATCTGGTAATACGTACCTGAATATGGAGACATTCCAAATGATATGATTTCATATAACAGTATTCCATATGACCAAACGTCAGACTTCGCGCTAAATTTGTTATATATAACAGCTTCTGGGGGCGTCCATTTCACCGGAATCTGTCCGTCTGCAAAGAAATAACATATAAAGAGCGGTATCAATGTACTTTAATTGTTTAAACGCAAACATGTAATCTTGCAAATATATGTCGTCACTAGCAAAACTTTTCGTTTTAGAATCATTTTATAATGCAGTATTGAAAAGCAAAAGTAAGTTTCACTCACCGGAAGCATATATACAGTTATCGTCATACATCCTCTTAGCTAGTTCTAATCCAGAAACTTTGACTTTGTTGCCAGCTCCAATGAGAATATTACATGCTCTCAAATTCCTGTGTACAACTTTCTGTTTTGTTAAGTAGTCCATAGCATCTGATATCTGCAATTATATTGTACATATTAACTTAATTTTCATAGATCAAAACTTTAAGTGGTGTACTTTCTACAAACACCTCACAATACTTTCCCAAGTTATTCATTTGAATAACATCTTGCAACAAAGATGTCAGAATGAAGCAGAAAGAGTAGGAACTCCACACGTCGCCGTTTTTTATTGACACTCGTATAAAAACAATAGTGACATCGTTCCTGAAATCATTTCCTTGAAAAGAGCTTGACTGTCTTTTAATATAGCGCACATAAATGAATCAGATAATTAAATACTAAACTGCGAAATAATGTATGAGTGAGATATTTTTTGTCCAAACATGCACGTGCAAAAAGACAAGGACAAAAGTCCAAACGGTACAAGTTATATTCGAAGAACACAGCTGCCGATGCAACACTCCGTATGGAAATTCGAGTGTTAATCTGTACACGTATACACCGGATGCATACATCAACACAAATGAATGCTATAATAGTAAAGGAATACAAGTAAGAGAAAGACATAAACGTAAAGATGAAGAGGGAATACAGCAGGATACCGCCTTGGATCTTCGGTTGCAAACCTACCACTGGCAAAACATATTTTCAAGACAGCTAAATCCCCCGCCACTGTTATGGATAGTGAAAGGGTAAACCTTTGACCTTGAGCTGTGACCTTGACCTTGAACTGACATGGCTGACTCGTGAATTCTGCACATCGTCTTGATATGGTTATCATTTGACCTAAGTTTCATGAAAATCCTCTAAGGGGTTTAGGATTATACAGAGTTCAAACCTTTGACCTTGAGTTGTAACCTTGACCTTCAGTTGACATGGCTGACTCATAAGTTCTTGATGAGGTGATCATTTGACCCATGTTTGATAAAAATCCCTCAAGGGGTTTAGGAGATACAGAGTGGACTCAAAATGGAAGGCTCAAACCTTTGACCCTAAGTTGTGACCTTGACCTTGAGCTGGCATGGCTGACTCATAAGTTCTGCACATTGTCTTGATGAGGTGATCATTTGACCCAAGTTTTATAAAATTCCTTCAAGGGGTTTAGGAGATATAGAGCGGACACAAAATGGGAGGCTAAAACCTTTGACCTTGAGTTGTGACCTTGACCTTGAGCGGATTTGGCTGACTCATGAGTTTTGCACATCGTCTTGGATAGGTGATCATTTGACCCAGGTTTCATATGAAGCCTTCAAGGGGATTAGGAGATACAGAGCGGACACAAAATGGAAAGCTCAAACCTTTGACCCCGAGTTGTGACCTTGACCTTGAACCAACATGGCTGACTGATAAGTTCTGCACATTGTCTTGATGAGGTGATCATTTGACCCAAGTTTTATAAAATTCCTTCAAGGGTTTTAGGAGATATAGAGCGGACACGAAATGGAAGGCTAAAACATTTGACCTTAAGTTGTGACCTTGACCTTGAGCCGACAAGGCTGATTCATAATTTCAGCACATCGTCTTGATGAGGTGATCATTTGACCCAAGTTTCATGAAAATCCTTCAAGGGATTTAGGAGATATGGAGCGGACACAAAAGTGTTACGGACAGACGTAAGGACGGAAGGACGGAGACCATTTGTTTGGGTGCATTTGTATTAATGTTCCGGTGCAATTCAGCGATTCTGAATTATTCAAATTTTGATTTTATTTTCATATGGGGGCACTTTTTGGAGAATATTTTAAATTCCAGCAGTACGAAACAATTCGAGACCGCACTTGACAGTTAAATTATTGGTAAAGATGTTGCTCATTTACAGCTCATTTTACGATAGATGATCTCCTCTGTTTAATATGACTAACATTCTCTCTTTTAATTATGTTGATGTCATAAAAGTCATTATTTTAATTACATGGCAACATATATTTCATTTAAATGTAATTACAAATGACAAACTGCTAAAAATGCATACGGTTGTCTCAGGCAAAAACTGATTGAATGAAAGAAAACTTACATATTTGTCAATTTAATGCCCCGGACATTGTTGCAAATATGTTTTACAGATAAAAAAAAAAACAATACCGTAAGAAACAGTATGGACTATCCGAATGGTGGCGCCTTCCTGTCATAATTCTCCGGATTCAACGGCACATCGCATCAAAATGACAATTTTGTAGTAGCATAATGAACAGGTTTATTTACTTTTATTTTTTATACAAAATACAACACTCTCTGTGATTTAGTTAAAATTTGCTGAACCGTAATAATGAGACTGAAACAAAACTTGTTGCAACATCCTATACGTAATATATTAAATCGAATCGCGAAGAACAGTGAACAGTATTATGGTACAAACACAAATTGCTAACTTGAAGAGAAAGACAGGTGTAGAATAATGAAACGTAACAAACCATATTGCAGCAATATTAAATTGCTTTGAAAACATTAAGTAATTTGAATTCTTTTCCCTTTCAGTATCCATTTGTGTATGCTGAAGGATGTAAGAAACGCCTCGTCTAATTACTTTCAAATGTACAGCATTTTCAAGCATGCTGCAATGTACACATATGTAAACATGAATGTTACCTAGCACTGTCTAAATACAAAACGGTACTTAACAGCTAAAAAGCCGATGGAATTCTAAGAACGGAATTAACATAAATCAACTGACAAAATTAATACCTGACTAGCGATATGAACAAGAACATTCAGTTGTAGACTTCTTCCCATATCTTCACGCAAACAGGCAAGTAAATCACCGTTTGTCACATCCTCAGTTATCATCCAGAATGGCATTTTGTCTGTACAAAGTGCCAATAACTGAACAAGCCTTTTATGTCTTAAGTCTTTTAAAAGATAGGCTTCGCCAAGCAAATCGTCCACTGGTTTCGCTTTATCTCTCAATGTCTTAATAGCGATACGATCATTTAGAAATGTACCTGTAAAATACTTTACAAGTAGTAGATGGTAGTATATCAATGACTCAGTACTAAAGAATAATCTTGAATACGCTAACTGGGATTGCGGATTATTTTAGAGAACATTTCTAAAACTTATTGAAACAAAACATCATGTCTTTTTTAATCTGGAAACAATATTGTGATTTAACAAATAGAACAACATTTTCGCTTGAAAATAATTCAGATTCTAATTATATTTAAACGGTTCTGAAAAACATCTTTTGAAAATTGAAATGGTACTGATTAACACCTTTCTAAATCAACAAGTTACATTGTTTGTGATTGATATGACAATGCAATTTTACACATAACACTTTATTACAAGAAAAAATACTGAAGTGTGTACACTTATATTAGAGATGATACGGACAAAAATACCATAACATTTGTCTCCAAAGGAAGATACTGGAACTTTATCGCCAATTTTCACCGAACTTCTCGTTACTTCAAGCCACTTAAGCCACTCATATAATCTAATTGGCAATTCTGGTGGATCTTTCGGACATGGCTTTTCCAGCTTACAACATATACCATTAGTCTCACCTACAGGTAAAGAAAGCGGAAAGTAGCGATAGCATGGTTGAGTACAAAAAGATTCTCCTTAACCTAAGGAACCACTTTTGAAACTGATGTAGAAATTTCAATAAACTTTCCGTTGGATAAGAGACATGATCGGTATCTGTTAAAACAAATGTTTCATAAAAAAGTAAAGAAGATCCGTTGAAAGTGTAAATCACGAATCGAGCATATTTAAAGCAGACTGGGTTTGACTGAACCTGTTTGTGAGACGTAACGCGTTGTGCAACATCTCACATACCCTCTAGGATCGATTAAGCGGAAATCTATGAATTGAATGGACCCAGGATCTCTTATTCTTAAAGCTTTAAAGACTGAAGATTTAACAAACCTGTACAGATAAATATTTACGGCCGCTACATGGCATTTAAGGTGTGCTATAGTGATATTAAAATCTGCAAGAGGATAACATTGGACCAGTAACCCGGTTTTTATTCGCTCTGCTTATAAGAAGTAATGAAATGTGCGACACATCTGAATCGGACCGTCGAAATGTTTTCATTGGTACGCTTACACATTAGGCTGACCTAAGTTCTGTGGTTTCTGCAGTCGGATATTATGTTATTAATGCAAGATGTGAAAGAAGTTTGGAGACGTTTTCTTCATATTGTCTTGACAATCACGCCCATGTACAAGGTATGTTTAAGTTTGAGGCAGGCATACCATTAACTGTTTTCACCCATTACATCATTTCCTAGCTACTGGCCCTTTCGTTATAAGACGATGTGTGTGTTGCTTTATGTATGTTATTTTGCGTCACTTTGAGTTATATGATGACAAGTATGGTTTGTTTTAAAATGTCTCTTGTTGATCTATTTTGAGTCGTGTATTTATCAATACACGAAAAAAGAAAATATTTTAAAATGTTATGGTTTGTTTGTAAATTGAATCTTTTTACATTTCTCCCTGGGGCTCTGCACCTTTAATAACAAAATGATTGACAAACATATATTATGAAATTACACAATAACATGCACTTACAACTGTACTGCGAGATGAGTTTAGGAATGTTGTCAAAACATCGGTTTTCGCAAATGTAATAGCCTCTGTCTTTCCAATGTCTTATTTTATAATGGCTTATAAACGGTGTATCTGTTTCCTTGTCAATATCTTTTACAGATAACATGTAGGAATCTTCCCCTTAAAAGTTAAAAAAAAAAACAAAAAAAAAACATTATGCCTTTTATATTGCTGCTTGCAAAATCAATCAAATATCTTTATATAAAATAGCTCAATAAAAACCTTTGTTTGCGAAGAAAATAATAAAAATACCCTACAGTTATTTTTTCTGTTGTTATGACTACATAGCAGATCCGGAAGTTATATCAGGCTGCAAAACACCGACCGTTAATTCTAATAAATATATATACTAAATTACTGGTCAGTTTTAAAGAGAATTCCTATAGTTTTTTTTCTTTCATAGAATTTTTTTAAATTCACACATATGATAGGAAAATGTGTGCTGAAAACGATGAACAAATAAAAACAATAGGTCACCAGGCTTGTTTTTGTGAAAAATTGTTTTGAACACACCCGCTGTTACTGAAACTGCTAGCGATTTTTCAACATTTTCATAATTTTCTGCTTTTTTATAAATACCAACCAAAATATACATCAAGACAGCACAATAAAGTTTTTTCTTTTTACAGATTTTATCATATACTTATTTGATATCATAGTCATATTTGTAATACTCTATCCTTACAATAATGGGTACAAATGAAAAAAAAAATATTGTTTCATATTAACTTTTGTTAACTTTTTTCAGTGAAAAATACCCATAGTGAAGAATATTTTTTTAAATTTTGAAAAAATTCTTTTATAGAATTTTTTCCTATTTTTCTTGTGTATAGATAATTGTATTGTGAGCATAAAAATGGCTAAAAATGTATGGGTCACCAGGCTAAATTTTATGTTAAGACCGCTAGAATACAACACCTGTTCGGACGGAAAATGGCGCGAACCTGGCCAAATTGATTACATGTATGTCTGCTAGAAGTTAAAAAAAAGTTTTAAAAATTCTTAATTCTTTCTATAATTGAATACTAATTAATCTGAAAGGTGATATTGTCTTTTCAGTACTAAGTCAATTATCTTACATTATATGAACAACACTGTCTTTGTACCAAAATGCGATTTGAAAACACAACCACAAAAATAGCAAGATACCTGTCAGGTATGATACTTGTCAATACAACATAAACCAGTATCAACATTTGATTACTGATAAAACTTATCAAAAATGTTATTTCATTCAAGATTCCTCATATTTAAGACTGTCTGTAACATGTTTCAACAAATGTTGACTTCAGTTCAGTTTTCTATAGAAAGTGTCGGCTGCGCAGAAAGATGCGCATAAAAAACTATCGGAATTCCCTTTAAGTGCATATTGGTACCCACGTAGGTACAAATATGCAAGAATAAAAGTAACATGTTTGTATAAACAATACTGTTCAAAGAACTACATAACTCATAATAAATGTATATACTTATATATATATATATATATATATATATATATATATATATATATATATATATATATATATATATATATATATATATATATATATATATATATATATGCAAATATTACGAATATGTACTGCGGCTAAAAACCTAGAAGTATTTCTATTAAACGGTGTTTTAACACATTACATTATCAAATGACAGTTACTTTATATATTTAGCCAAGTGGAGTACATTTCTTTAGAGTTTTATCAATATGCATTTAAATGATAGATGGGCATTTAAATCTTTAAAATTTACCTATAGCTTGCCTGACAAGAAATGTCCCAGACTGGAAGCTAGAATGGCGCAATAGGGTTTCAGCATCAGTTTCATTTCCATTGAACCACCAACTATAAATATAGCGTAAAAGTAAATATTTGATTCAAAGCTTACACTACGATCTGAAACACCCTGTTAGGTTAATTACTGTAAGCACATATCGAAACAGGCTACCGAAACTAAAGGGGTTTATCATGTTACACTGAATGGAATAGCATTTTGTAAATAATTGTACATAAATGATTCGATCATTCAATGCGTAAGCAAATATACAGGATATATGTTTCAAGACTCTTTAAGGTTGAAAAAGGATCGATCCTGAAGAAAATTATTATACCTGGACAAATATTCTGTAGGGTCAAAAGTCGATCTATATTTAGAATCAAAAGTTTAAATAAAAGAAATGTATAGATCTGGACATCAGTGAGCTAACAGCATAGGCTGTAATATCTAACAACATTGGCTCGCTCATATCAATGTGAAGTATGATTTGTTAAAAAATGTTTCTTTTTTAAAGTAATATTTATGTTTAACTCATTGAGCTTTGCAAAGGATTTTAGTTATGAATACGTGAAAAGAAGCAAATCAAACGTACTCACTCTTGAGCTTCCAACGAATTCTCGTCTTTCAAAACAAAACTACTTGGAATGTAGCCTTTCTTTCTACAATCTTGATGAGAAGCATACCACCAAAACGAAGCTTGACTATAAAAGTAATATATGTGCCTTCAGTAATAAAAATAAGACTGTCAAATATCAAAAGTATAATTAATGAAGTTTTAGTTGATAATGATTTAGTTTAAGGAACTTCTACTTCTACTAACAATATTAGGCTACTGTACGACTCGGAAAATGTAAATGTCAAGGCCTCAGTCGAGACCTTTTATTTTTCGTAGACCTGCCTAATTAATCTAAATTTATAATGTCAATAACCTAGAGTTTTATTTATCATACGTTGTATTTAAAACAATTTTTAAATTTAATTTACCCATAACCTAGGTATGTGCCCATCTTAAACAAGCTTAAAAGGTTATACGTAGCTAATCTATATCAACTTTTCAACTTGTACCCTTACAAATATAAGGCAATTTTAACAGCTCTTACAATCCCTAAATATTATAAAATAAAAGACAAACTAAGCCTAACCTTTTGTTTTGTACGTACTGTTAAACATAATGTACTGCCATATGACTTTTCATCCGAACAAGAAAACTTTATGTCTTGGTCAAATTTATACAGACCATAACGGCATTTGATTCAGAGAACAGACAACCATTACCTCGGCTATTTGAATGTTCCAGTCGATATATTCCTTGAGTCAAATGCAGAATGCAAAACTTCTGCAGAAACTCTTTGGATGAGGCAATGCCCGCTTCAATGAGCACTTCCGATAAAAATAATATTTGTAGTAATTGCAGACACATATCTAACGGTCTGATATACCTGATAAAAACTAATTTATGAAAATTATTGCATAAATATGTCTTTTGTAGTTGATTTTTAAAATCGAGATAGCGTCGTTTTGAAAAAGGTAAGCATAGAAGTTCAACAAAATGTAATTTCGTCACTGACCTGATAAAGGAAAATTTATTGTACACCTTGATACTGCCCTTTACTTTGAAGGTAGGATACATTCAGGTATACTTTCAAGTATTAACTTTCTACTCTTCTGATAGTTTCAATAGTTACAAAGTCTCAGTTTCCCCAAGAAATGGCAGAAACCCCATTCAATGGATAGAAGCAAGGGTAATAAACATATGAAGGATGCTACGTACCCGAACAAGTCCTTGTCAATATCTAACTTGTCACCTTGTTTAAAGCTTAATTCGTTCTCAAAAACGGCGTCAAAGTCAAACAAAGCTTTCACTGTCACAAATTCAAATACACCTGTAATTAAATAAATTTACTTCTCACGCGTCAAATTTAGATAAAACATACCTCATACAGTTTCAATAGTTTTACATTACAGTGAACACATAAAAATGAGTTTTAAAGAAACTGTGATCGGGACGGACATCTATAAAATGTAACATATAAAGAAGATACAGCGGAGTTATTGAGTACACTAAGCGCAACTATAGCCACCAATCGCAAACGTGACAACACGTAAAAATGACAACGTGAAGGACGGCGTACGGAGCCATCAAATCATGCATATATTTATACTAGTATATTCATTTTGAAATAAAGCAAATATATCAAAGTGCCTGTAACATCACCAACATACAAAAAAAAAAAAAAAGAAAAAAAAGAAAGAAACTGAGGTTAAGGAATCTTAAAAAGTCTACTCCGTTGAGGTATAAAACGAACATGAATTTATAAAGTGTCAGTTACTGATGCATTAGAAACTCTTGAAATGTCTCTGAATTAAAAAAAAGGAGCAGAACAGAGACAATACAAATTTGTATGAAATTTCAAACATATTAAAGTAGAATCATTAATATTAGTGGAGAGACATTAGTTTCGGGTAAGAATTTGCAAATTACATCTTAATAAAGAAGTAAATTGCCAGTTCCATGCTTCAAATCAACAAAATTCCAGCCAACGAGAATGAAAAGATTTCACAATAAAATCCAAACAAAATTGAAATATAACAAACCTTCTTTCGGTACATATTCTTCCTGTCCCATTTCAAGGAGGTGGTCCGTGTCCGAATTATCTATAGTAACATTTTTAAAGAGCAATAAGACAATTAAGGTTTAGCAGTATATCACAAAACATATGTTTTTCAGAAAACAAACAACATCTTTCAAAATAATATCTGTCCAATACATTTTTAACGTTCTGTCCTGTAGAATTGGATACTTAAAATATTCTAAATAAAAGTAAACAATTTTCAAACGATGTTTAAGCTGTTATGTAAAGTTTAAGCACTGGGGCATTATTGCAAATGCATCAAAACGAAGACATATAACAGCTTTTTAAAAATGGTGAGTTTTTTTAAAGGCGTTGAACTGTCCAGAAGTGTGGTCCCTTCATGCAATCCCTTTCCGGATTTCAATAAATATATGAATAAATTGACAATGGTTTTGTAGAAAAGTATAAATGTTTTATATGCTGTTTAATTTTCATGAAAAACAATTCTTTCTTTCTATGATTTGGTGATGTTCGAACTTTCTTTCTCCAAAACATGGACATAACTCTTAAAGATCATTTACATTATATTTTCAATCTAAGAGAAATAAAATAATACGAACTTCCTTATTATTACAATTACATTTTTGTGTTTGAAAAGTAATACTTTGAAGTATTTTCTTTCTATTTCTTTCTTTCAAGTAATGAAACGAAGATGTCCAGACACACCACAAAGTATGTCAACCATCTTGAATGCATCAATGCCTTAGATATTGACAGGTTATAAACAGTCTTCTAAATGGGTGCAATTGCGTAATAAGTTTCACGCTAGATATTTTAACCCTAGAACCAGAATACTGACACAACAATCATAAGATTTAAATATGTGCATCATATTTTCATATGAAAGAGTTAATATTTATTTGCTGATAATGCCTGTCAAAAAAATGTATATTTTTCATGTCACATGATAAAAACAGTAATGTGCGTATATGCACTTTGTGACCAAAAACCAAGTTATGGATTAACAGGGGACGATTCTTGTATTATTATGACATGTTATAACAATGAAAACCACAATGAGCATAATACCATATATCGTGCTGGATAATCCTTGGCTATTCCTGTGACTATAAAACAGTTTTTTTGTTGATATTGATTTAAACAAATCTAATTATTCCCTCGAGCTTTGCATTATAAATGTATGTATTAAGGCCTATGTTATTCTGAAATTATGAATTAGGTGGGTGGGGTACATGATATTATTTCTGAGAAATTTCGAAGTTATTGTAAAACAAATTTTATTCCAGTGTAACAATACATTAAAACCATGCAGTGCTGAACTCTTACTTTAATTAAAAGACTAAAGTTGGAAAAGTTATCAGTATGTTCGGGTCACAATTTTCGGGGTAAGTATTCTATATCATCAAGCATAAATGTGAAAAAGTATAACATACATAGTAAAGCTGAACTATCCGTGTAAATGAGCTGAGAGCTATTTTTCTATTTCCATTTATTACTTTTCTAAAAAAACACATTAAAATTACCCAGGTGTGGGTAAAATTTGTCATTTTTGTGCACATGCCTTTACACATTAAAGAAGTCCCAACTATAAGTATGGTGTGCGAGAAGGGCCTGAGCGCTTGTACGTAGTGCGCATTTACAGGGAGTGTATTGCTCAAATTAATATATTAAATATATATTTGACTTTATCGTAAGTCCGAAAAGTGCACCAAAAATAGCAGTATTAATTTGTAATAATATTATTTATTTACAAGCGTAGCCTATCTCTGACAAATGACATCGAGAATTCTAATTAGCCTTTTAGAAAGCAGTACCTGGTATTTTCCACTTTGGTTAAAAAGCATTTTTTTACAATACATTTTTGGGTAGATAGTGACTGGCTACAGAAGGAATATCACGAAAAAAAACAACGCCGGACCTACGGAATGCTACAACCTACTAAACTTCAAAGTTTAAATTTTTGCTTTAATAAAAAGTGAAAAATAAACTAGAACTCTATGATAAAAATCAAATAGATCGTTTCGGAAGTGTTAGAGAGTGAGAAAGCAAACATATCCTACGTAGTATTTAGCATGGATGATTTTGCACTGGGGTCATGGGACTCGTCCCGAAAAGGCCGGTCCGTCAGCCGCGAGTTAGTTGAATGAATGGTTACAGACTTCTATCCGCATTGCGCCTGGCAAAGTGGTAGGAGTTGGGAGGTAGTTGGCTAGCACAATAAAAGTGTCTCGTAAGCCAATTTGGCTGGCCCTTTCAATAAGGGTGACACTATAATAAACAAGAGGGCCATGATGGCCCTATATCGCTCACCTGTTATCATTGCACTTAAGGACAAGTCTCCAAGGTCAAAAGATCAAAACAGAAATCAATCAAAAGAATTATGAGAAAATATAGTTGAAATTTTCTTTAAGTAACTTTAAAAACAAGATTTGAAAACTTTTTGTAGAGGTCCACTAGGCTATGCTACATGTCAAATATCTAAGCTCTTCTGGTTTATTTTTAGAAAATTTTGAAGATTTTTCTATGTACAATCAAGTAACCCCATAGGGCAGGGTCAATTTGACCCCAGGGGTCATGATTTGAATAAATTTTGTAAAAGTCTAATAGGCAATGCTACATGTCAAATATCTAAGATCTAGGCCTTCTGGTTTATTTTTAGATTTTTTTTAAAGATTTTCCTATGTAAAATCAAGTGAATCCTAGGGCGGAGTCAATTTTGACCCCGGGGGACAAGGTTTGAACAAATTTTGTAGAGGTCCACTAGGCAATGCTACATGTCAAGTATCTAGTCTCTAGGCCTTCTAGTTTATTTTTAGAAAATTTTTGAAGATTTTCCTATGTAAAATCAAGTGACCCCTGGGGCGGGGTCAATTTTGACCCAGGGGGTCATGATATGAACAAATTTTGTAGAGGTCCACTAGGTAATGCTACATGTGAAATATCTAAGCTCTAGGCCTTCTGGTTTATTTTTAGAAAACTTTTGAAGATTTTCATATGTAAAGTCAAGTGACCCCTAGGGCAGGGTCAATTTTGACCCCGGGTCATAATTTGAACAACTTTAGTACAGGTCCAGTAGGCAATGCTACATGTCAAATATCTAAGCTCTAGGGCTTCTGGTTTTTGAGAAGAAGACTTTTTTAATATTTTCCTATGTAAAATCAAGTGATACCTGGGGCGGGGTCAATTTTGACCCCGGGGCCATGATTTGAACAAACTTTGTAGAGGTCCACTAGGCAATGCTACATGTGAAATATCTAAGCTCTAGGCCTTCTGGTTTATTTTTAGAAATTTTTTGAAGATTTTCCTATGTAAAATCAAGTGACCCCTGGGGCGGGTCAATTTTGACCCTGGGGTCATGATTTGAACAATTTTAGTAGAGGTCCACTAGGCAATGCTACATGTCAAATATCTAAGCTCTAAGGCTTCTGGTTTTTGAGAAGAAGATTTTTTAAGATTTTCTTATGTAAAATCAAGTGACCCCTGGGGCGGGGTCAATTTTGACCCCGGGGTCATGATTTGAACAAACTTGGTAGAGGTCCACTAGGCAATGCTTCACACCAAATATCTAAGCTCTAGGGCTTCTGGTTTTTGAGAAGAAGATTTTTAAAGTTTTTCCTTTCGGTTGCCATGGCAACCAGTGTTCTGCATGGAATTCAATTCTATGAACAATTTTGAAAGGGGGCCATCCAAGGAACATTCCTGTGAAGTTTCATCAAAATTGGCCTGTTGGTTTAGGAGGAGATGTTGTTTAAGATGTTGTGGACGGACGACGGACGGACGGACGGACGGACGCCGGACGGTGAGCGATCACAATACCTCACCCTGAGCACTTTGTGCTCAGGTGAGCTAAAAATAAAAAGAGACCTTTACCTTTATACAGTAGGGATATGTTTGTTTTACATGTAACATCAAAGCTTTAAACCCCCTCGTGAAAATATTAAGCTTTCGGCGTTCACTGTATATGTATAATTATAATATTATACTTTGACGTTACACTGATACAAACAAATACCCTTTTGCATATTCATTTATATAAAAATAAAAACAAGCAAACAAACAAACAACTATGGGGAAAATGTTTTCTTTTTCATTTTGTTGGGTTTAGAGTAATATCAAAACGATACAATTAACTTTTTCCATTTTTTTTTTTTTTTTTTTTTTGGTGGGGAAAACCTCCAGGTGCCCCTCCAAACATTTTTGGGGCTCAGTTGAGTACCTAGATAGAGGCAGAGACCTTCGAAAAGTCAGCTGGTGGCTTCCTTACACCATCCCACGCCGGTGGCAAGGAATTCAAAGTCAGCGACCTTGGCCATCCGGTCATGGAGGCATCTATAGAAGTAATGTTTGAAATATTTACCAATATTCAATTCTCACGCTGATTTTCATTCCTGTGAAGTGAACAATTATGTCTACGTTTTTCTTTTGCAACTATTAAACTTATATATTCAATTAAATCCCGATAATATAAATGATACTGTCAATTATATTTACCGCCTGAAATTACAAATGGTTTGTCGAATACACCATACTTTTAATTACAAAAATTTACACACCACGAGGGTCGGAAAGCACGAAATTTACGTTCTTGAATGTATATATGAAACGTCATGCTTGAAATGTAAATAAAGGAATAAAGGTAATTTTTAAATGTTCGTGGAAAAGATCGAACTGTGATTGTCGATGTTTCCGGTACAGAATATATATGAACGTATATATACGAGCCGTTTCATTTTATGGGACTTACAGGAACATTGTAAGCGATTGTTTATTTATTTTATTTATGTTCTAGTAACCTTTGACACTGATTTCGAGGACAAGCCGTATTTGTGACACATACATGTCTATTGTTGGGCTGTAAAAAGATAGATCCAAAATTTAAACTCAAAGCTATATTGCATAACATCTTCGACATTTCTGTGCATAGAATTCGGTTGCTATTTCGTTAGAATATCAGAAAATTACTGGAAATAAAACATATCTTTGAAAAAGTCCCGATCTTTCATCATTTGTTTGGTTGGCGTATGTTTACAAATTTCATGTTAGTAGGCCGTCATGTCCAAGAAGCCGTGTAAAGTGATAATTTTGATGACACATTGGTTTTATTTTGTAATTGTGAGTGATCGTTAGGTGATCAGAAAGATCGGACAGTGGGATGTTATAAAAAAGTGATACTTTATTTAGATTAGAAAGTGAATCGCACTATACAATAAGGAATTCTAAGGTAAAATACTCCTTTTACTTCGTTCACTGAAGAAAACATGGCGGACATATTTTTGTAAAATATTGGTGCACGTATGATTTGTGTAACCCAGTTTAACGACGTTTTCTTAGAAAACTAACGCTCAGCTCATTTACACTGACATATCCTTGATTGATGAATATATATATTGTATAGATATAAGAGACTTATGGTACCAAATACTTACCCCGAAAATTCCTGTGCATTTTCCTCTTGTGCACTGTTGGAACATGTTTTTGAGTGTCATTGATACTTTATAATTTACTCGGAGATACATTTTTTATTATTATTAGTTTCTCTTTGAACCCCGAGCATTTCTCGCGTTGTTACGACAATCTCAGTTTAACATAGGAATTTTGCACTGTCAAAATAGCATAGTCCTTAAATAGGTTTCCCTAGATAAAACAATTCATGTTAAATTACAGCTTCTAACTAAAAACGGAGCAGTATTTCAAAATACCGGAACTCAATTTAATACCTTCTTGTGGCATGTAATCATGTCCCATTTCAAGACCTTCATCACTATCAGTATGATGTGTGTCAACTACACTACCCAAGGTGCTTTCAGAGTTATCATTTACTGAAACTATGAAATGAACACATCTTTTTTAAAATCAAAATGATCCGTACATGAACCATGCCATAAGAAAACCAACATAGTGGCTTTGCGACCAGCATGAATCCAGACCAGCCTGCGCATCCGCGCAGTCTGGTCTGGATCCATGCTGTTCACTTTTAAAGCCTACTGCAATTAGAGAAACTGTTAGCGAACAGCATGGATCCTGACCAGACTGCGCGGATGCGCAGGCTGGTCTGGATCCATGCTGGTCGCAAAGCCACTATGTTGGTTTTCTCATGGTGCGGCTCAAATGATCCGTACATGTTGCAGAACAAGGTACTAAATGCTTTATCATTCTTTTTAATGAACGAAAATTAACATATCTGAAAGCATAAAAATTCTGTTGTCAGATTCAAAATAAGTATGTTACATTTCTTCAGGTGTACTAAAAGTGTAACACTTGAATGGAAAATGTTGACTATTCACATTCGCTTACACGCTAACGTATAAACAACATTCGTGAAATAACACAGGACTATCGGCAAAACGAAACATAAACAAAACATAGCGTCGTTTGGATAAATCTTTGAAAACTGAACACGGAAATTTAAAAAAAAAAAAAAAAAAAAAAAAAAAAACGAACTTTCAGCTTAAACTAAATCATCTGACGCTAAAGGTCTAAAGTGAATTCACACGTCTAATATGATTTATTTCTGGATTAAGACTATTTTATATAAATTTCAGGAGCTGTATTTTTATCGAAAGGCGAATTATAATTTCACGTGGGTGGGTCTTTCTGACTTTTCTCATTAAAAACTGAAGCATCAATATCCTGACATTCATTTTGATTCCATTAAAATTGTGGAAACAATCCACTAACTTTTGTAGCAACTTAGGTTACTGTATAAATGTAAATATAAGGACTGAACAGTAACGCACAAACAACTGCATTTAAGTCATTAATATCTTATTGACTGTATATATAGCAGATGCTTTTTCACTGGTACATTTGTCAATTGTAATAGGTCGAAATGTTATTGATTTTTACCTCATTGATTCCGTGTTCTGTTTCACTACATTAAAGCAAATCATTTGAACAGCGAATAACAGTTTACCATAAAAATGCACCATAATTTTCTTTATTATTTAACCCTTTCATAAAGCGTATGTTTTTATAGGGTATAATATTAAATAAGATATATGTAAGTTTTACAATTTTGAAATATTTCTTTATAGAACAGCAGATTTCCGTGCAGTCTGATCATGGTCTGCACTATTCGACATTCAGTCAGTAACTTTTTGGTAAGCATCCCTTTTAACAGTTAACGGTACTGTCCAAATTGAAAGATGGACAAGTTCATTATAGAAATTTAGCAGGGTAAGGGTTAAGGCATACAGACACTAAATAGCCTTAGCACCTATGAAAAAATGGTATCGCATAATGGCGGATTCAAATAGTTCTCAGGTTTTTTTTTGCTGTAAGAAGGATTTTCCTTGAAATCATTGCTATATATTGGTTGAAATCATATTGCATGCCTATACTTGACATACTGGTAGCATTTGCATGTTGAAAAAAGACTCCAAACTGATTTAACATGTGAAATTTATTCATACACCCCTACCCTAAATTGTGATTGTCATTTCAGTGTAAAAATTACGGTGTGTCCGTTTGACCAGAAATATTTTTCTTGCATCAAACATGACCCCTACATTTCTATGGATATTTTTACAGTAATATGAATTAAGGCACCGCCTAGCATTGGGGATTTATCTTTTATATATCCGCTTAGAAAGAAATATTCAACGCTCAAGAAAGTGAAACTTTGCTCTAAACTTAGTTTACATTTAGTGTCATCATACCTCTTACAGCGAATATCATACTTTGCAAAATTTACGGAAGCCATGCCGGTGACGTCATTCAGCGTTCTCGCACTAGCTTTTAGAATTTTGTTTTGTTTGTTTGCACTCCACGCAGAAACTTGACGGTCTTTACACTTCCTTACTGTTTTAAAAGTGTTTTTCAGTTGCATGTACAGTTTTCATTACGAAAAAGAAGTAAAATAATCATGTTAGCGCGGTTTACGAGTTTCTATGACTGATTCGGGGTGCTCGGATGTTCATAAAGACAACCAGTCAGCGGATTTTACATAAACCGGAACCGGAAAACATCGAAAAAATTGCCTCAGTATATGCAAACAGCAAAGACGAATATCTATATACGGACGTTACCGTCTCGGGGGTTTTCATCCCCTATTAATGTTGATCTACAAGAAAATGTAAGCTAAAGAAATTTAAAATGGGTCTAGGTGTGTATTGCAGCATTGTGAAAACTTGTCATTTTATATAGAATATATAGTGGTGGCTATTTAGTGTGTTATAACCTTAAAACGAACGAGTAGTTACCCATTGTATCTGTAAGTGTGCATTCCTCAGTGCCGCTTTCATGGTGTTTATCAGAAAGAG
>NW_026461776.1:0-6653 GCF_021730395.1 Mercenaria mercenaria
GTACAGCCAATATAAGTGTTGATGTCTATGCTGTGAGCTGATGTTTAAGTGTTGTGGCCCATGTTGTCAACTGATTGTAAGTGTTGATGTCAGTACAGCCAGTATAAGTTTTGATGCCTATGCTGTGAGCTGATGTTTAAGTGTTGTGGCCCATGTTGTCAACTGATTGTAAGTGTTGATGTCAGTACAGCCAATATAAGTGTTGATGTCTATGCTGTGAGCTGATGTTTAAGTGTTGTGGCCCATGTTGTCAACTGACTGATAGTGTTGATGTCAGTACAGCCAGTATAAGTGTTGATGTCTATGCTGTAAGCTGATGTTTAAGTGTTGTGGCCCATGTTGTCAACTGATTGTAAGTGTTGATGTAGTCAGTACAGCCAGTATAAGTGTTGATGTCTATGCTGTGAGCTGATGGTTAAGTGTTGTGGCCCATGTTGTCAACTGATTGTAAGTGTTGATGTCAGTACAGCCAATATAAGTGTTGATGTCTATGCTGTGAGCTGATGTTTAAGTGTTGTGGCCCATGTTGTCAACTGATTGTAAGTGTTGATGTCAGTACAGCTAGTTTAAGTGTTGATGTCTATGCTGTGAGCTGATGTTTAAGTGTTGTGGCCCATGTTGTCAACTGATTGTAAGTGTTGATGTCAGTACAGCCAGTATAAGTGTTGATGTCTATGCTGTGAGCTGATGTTTAAGTGTTGTGGTCCATGTTGTCAACTGATTGTAAGTGTTGATGTCAGTACAGCCAATATAAGTGTTGATGTCAGTACAGTCAATATGTGTGTTGATGCCTATGCTGTGAGCTGATGTAAAAGAGTTGTGGCCTTTGCTGTCAACTGATGTTAGTTATTATATTTTCTGGTCCTGTGGGATAATGGAGTCCAATATTTTTCTCTCCATTTATTTACAGATAGGTTTTAATTTAGCTTTGAACAGAATTTCCATTCTTTCATCTTTAGTACTGAAACTAGAAATGTGTCCATGGGACACAGATGCCCCCACTACATGACATTAAAATGACCAATTTTTTCCAAGGTCATGGGCCATAACTCCTACAATACTGAATGAATCCGGACGCGAAACCCCAGTTGCACAACTGCACATGCTGACCAACATTCCTGTAAACTTTGGTGACTCTAGGTCAAATACTTTTGGAGCTACGCACAACATAACATTAAAATGACCAATTTTTAACTAAGTCAGGGGCCATAACTCCTACACGACTGAAAAAATCCGGAGGCGAAACCCCAGGTGCACAACTGCACATGCTGACCAACATCCCTGTAAACTTTGGTGACTCTAGGTCAAATACTTTTGGAGCTACACATGACACAACATTAAAATGACCAATTTTTAACTAAGTCAGGGTCTATAACTCCTACAACACTGAATGAATCCGGACGCGAATTCCCAGGTGCACAACTGCACATGCTGACCAACATTCCTGTAAACTTTGGTGACTCTAGGTCAAATACTTTTGGAGCTATGCGCGACACAACATTAAAATGACCAATTTTTTAGTAAGTCAGGGGCCATAACTCCTACATGACTGGATGAATTCGGACGCGAAACCCCAGGTGCACAACTACACATGCTGACCAACATTCCTGTAAAGTTTTGTGACTCTAAGTCATATACTTTTGGAGCTAGGCGCGACACAACACTAAAATGACCAATTTTTACAAAGTCAGGGGCCATAAGTTCTACATGACTGATTAAATCCGGATGTGAAACCCCAGGTGCACAACTACACATGCTGACCAACATTCCTGTAGAGTTTTGTGACTCTATGTCAAATACTTTTGGAGCTAGGCGCGACACAACATTCTCGGAAGGACGGATGGAAAGACGGACGGACGGACAAGGGCAAATCTATATGCCCCCCCAAAGTGGGGGCATAAAAAATCTTTGAAGATAATAAGATAAGATTGATACCATCCTGATTTATGCCACATTTGCAGCAAGTTCAGTTTCTTTTGTACACCAGGGTCCAAAGGCTATAAACAATTTCCTTATACCTATTTCATTTAAGTTACATTTGTATATTAAAATCATATACAGTCGAAACTCGGTATCTCGAATTTCAAGGGACCGTGCTTTTTATTTCGAGATAACCGAAATTCGAGTTATGAGGAGGGACTTATATGGAGGAAATGAGTACACATTAGAAAAGATTTGATAAAAAATAAAAACTGTTTCCTTGATGCCGTGTATACGTTGTCGGCACTTTACGCGTCACGATTCCGTACAGTTTGTATTTATCAAAGTTTTCAGTTTTCATAGAATAAAAATGATACCAACCTCAAATGTTTTTGCGTCAAGTTTCTTTTTTGTATTACGTTTCTCTCCCAGAGGGTTGACAGCATTTCCATTTGACATTTTGAACAACTGATGCTTTCCCCCAAGAAGTTGATTTTTATACAGTCTCATCGCGATTACCTCTAATTAGTCATTATCAAATATTCCAAGTGTTCAAACTTATTAATTCATTAGTTTAAATTAAAAGCAATTATCATAACGTCTCAAAAAAAATAATGACTGCTGATTAAAGAAATCTAAAGTTTACATCAAACAATTACCATTATGGCACGTGCAAATAAGTATGACGTCATCTCACTTTGAAAATCGCCGCTTCTGTGATATGTCGGCATCACGGCTTTCTGGTTAGGCAATAAATATGAACATGTGTTAAAAACAAACCACATTCACAATGACCTGTGTGAAATTTTATCGCTTATTTTTCTCATTTCAACTTACCGAGTTTACAAAGCAGTTGAATTTTTTGACGGGACTGAAAATTCCTTTCGACACATCCGGAGTCCCGGTATGTCAAATTTTGACGTAACCGAAGTTGAATTACATATGTAAAGAAGGAAATTTGACGGGACTTGAAAATTTCTTCGACTTAAGCGGAATTTCGAGGTAAGCGAGTTTGAGATACCGAGTTTCGACTGTACTTGTACATACATAATATTGTGTGGCACTGAAGAGTTTTGTTTTACACAGATTTCAACCTACTGTTGCTTGCAGGACAGTTCAGATCTACACTACCTACTGTTGCTTGCAAGACAGTTCAGTTCTACACTACCTACTGTTGCTTGCAGGACAGTCCAGTTCTACACTACCTACTGTTGCTTGCAGGACAGTTCAGTCCTACACTACTTACTGTTGCTTGCAGGACAGTTCAGATCTATACTACCTACTGTTGCTTGCAGGACAGTTCAGTTCTACACTACCTACTACACTACTTACTGTTGCTTGCTGGACGGTTCAGTTCTACACTTCTTACTGTTGCTTGCTGGACAGTTCAGTTCTACACTACCTACTGCTGCTTGCAGGACAGTTCAGTTCTACACTACCTACTGTTGCTTGCTGGACAGTTCAGATCTACACTACCTGCTGTTGCTTGCAGGACAGTTCAGATCTACACTACCTACTGTTGCTTGCAGGACAGTTCAGATCTACACTACCTACTGTTGCTTGCAGGACCGTTCAGTTCTACACTACCTACTGTTGCTTGCTGGACGGTTCAGATCTACACTACCTACTGTTGCTTGCAGGACAGTTCAGATCTACACCACCTACTGTTGCTTGCAGGACCGTTCAGTTCTACACTACCTACTGTTGCTTGCTGGACGGTTCAGTTCTACACTACTTACTGTTGCTTGCTGGACAGTTCAGTTCTACACTACCTACTGTTGCTTGCAGGACAGTTCAGTTCTACACTACCTACTGTTGCTTGCAGGACAGTTCAGCTCTACACTACCTACTGTTGCTTGCAGGACAGTTCAGATCTAAACCACCTACTGTTGCTTGCAGGACAGTTCAGTTCTACACTACCTACTGTTGCTTGCAGGACAGTTCAGATCTACACTACCTACTGTTGCTTGCAGGACAGTTCAGATCTACAATACCCACTGTTGCTTGCAGGACAGTCCAGATCTACACTACCCGCTGTTGCAAGCAGGACAGTTCAGATCTACACTACCTAGTGTTGCTTGCAGGACAGTTCAGATCTACACTACCTGCTGTTGCTTGCAGGACAGTCCAGATCTACACTACCCGCTGTTGCAAGCAGGACAGTTCAGATCTACACTACCTAGTGTTGCTTGCAGGACAGTTCAGATCTACACTACCTGCTGTTGCTTGCAGGACAGTTCAGATCTACACTACCTACTGTTGCTTGCAGGACAGTTCAGATCTACACTACCTACTGTTGCTTGCAGGACAGTTCAGATCTACACTACTTACTGTTGCTTGCAGGACAGTTCAGATCTACACTACTTACTGTTGCTTGCAGGACAGTTCAGATCTACACTACTTACTGTTGCTTGCAGGACAGTTCAGTTCTACACTACCTACTGTTGCTTGCAGGACAGTTCAGATCTACACTACCTGCTGTTGCTTGCAGGACAGTTCAGATCTACACTACCTGCTGTTGCTTGCAGGTCAGTTCATTTCTACTCAAATTTCTACTTACTGTTGCTTAGTTCTACACAGAATTCATTGATGTTAGCAGGACACACTTCAGTTTCACAAAAATTTGTTCTCACTGTTACTAGCAGCAAAAAGTGTAGTTTTTACACAAATTCCTACTCACTGTGACTAGCAGAAGACACCAGATCTACTAAGATTTCTTCTTACAATTGCTTGCTGGGCATAGTTCAGTTTTAAAAACATATCTTCTCTCTGTTGCTAGCAAAGTAAACATCTGTACTCTTTACTCAGATTTCTACTCAATGTTGCTGACAGGACACTGTTCAGTTGAAACACATTTCTACCCACTGTTTGTAGTTGGACAGTCCAGCAGTACACGTATTCTACTTACTGTTACTAGCAGGACATTGCTACTCCTAGCAAAACAGTTCAGTAGTATATAATATATTGCTACTTACTGTTACTAGCAGGACACCACAGTTCAGCATTACACAGGTCAGTATCACAACAACCTTGACATACATCTACATCACTTCTCTTGCCATTTGCTGCCAACTGACATAACTGTGGAGAAAAACAAACATTATTATGATTTTTTTTAATTAATTTTAAATTTAAATAAACTGGAAAGTTTTGGAGAATGAATATGTATACAGGCCTAGTTTTATCAATTTCCAGCAAATAATTTTCAAAGATATTGTTTAAAGAGAACATGTTACAGACTAATGCCTGACAGACAAACAGACCTTGGACGGCAAGTGATGTGGCAAGCTATAAATTTATGTCAAAAACATAAATACAGGCTGATAAAATGTAGTACTAAGGAAATTCTGAGCTTACTTAGTTTTAGTCAGTATGCCAAATGCCAATTAGCTACCAAACCTCAAATTACAGTATGCACAAAATATTTTTGCATAAAAAGGTTCTACAACATGTACCTTTATAGAAACTGGATGATGCAACTTTGTCATCATATCTTATACAAGATTGAGACTGGATTAATAATGTATATATTATTTTTGTTCCTAGAGGTAACTAGATAAACATTAAATGTATATAACAAAGAAGAAAATCATCTGAAAAATCCAAAATGGTGGTTAACATACATTCAGTTGACCAGATAGACATATATCAGCAAATTTAAATGTAAACAACTAAACATTATCATTACCTTGAAATGCATATTTAATATATGAAAACAAACCCCATTGCAACCCTCTAATTATGCGCAACAAATTCACGCATCAAATCGTAACAGATTGACCGGGTCAATGTCTTATTGCCGTATTTACTCTACTGAAAGTGGTAACAGATTTAATTTGTTGTTGGATTTAACAATTTATGTTAAATAACTAGCGTAAATACTTACTTGAAATTTTTGGCAGTATAAAACAGACATTGCAACCAAAAGTTTACAAGATGATCATTTTATATTTATATAGATATGCCCTAGAAGGAACTTTTGCTATGCTTTAACTTGTTGAAACACTACATATCAAAAATATCAATCACCAACTACTAATATCAGTGTGGGAGAGTCACCAAAGTTATATTGGACAGGCTGCCACTTTATGGTTTCTTGTTTAACATCACTATGCTAACGTTTTACATTATGTCAACGTCATCTACTTTGGCATTTTGTAACGTAAAAATCAATTAACCCTTTAATCACTGGACAAAATGATCAATTTGTATATCTTTTTATAATGTAAAGACAAACCAATATTTGCTATTCCAATCCAGTGACGACAACAGATATCCAAATAAAACTTATCCAAATTTGAGCTTCTTGAACAGTAGTTCGCTTCATTTAGTATAGACAAATTTCCAACATTTTACCTTAAGTCTATTATGCATCTGCATTGAATTTGCGATTATCTTCTTGAATCAAATTTTACAAATGTATACATAGGGTGTTTTAAAGTCCTTTCATGTATCCTTACTGTTACTTGTAGCAAACTGATCACAAATCATACTACATTCATATATATGTTTTGTGTTCAAGTTGTAATGCGTTTTGGTTTTATCCACCTTTTTGTAATAAAATTACTGAAGAAAAATTTAAAGTGTTATGAACATTTCTGATTATCAGAAGTACCCATATATGGTAGGAAAACCTGCACATTTAGAGTGCCTAGGGATTTTCAGTTTTCATGGCCATTTTAATTATGTTCTTCAAGAATAGAGGAAATAACATCCTTGAGTTTAGTATATGT
>NW_026461777.1:0-37369 GCF_021730395.1 Mercenaria mercenaria
GATCAGATATCTGTATGTGCCATCGTCCTCAATGCATATTTCCAAGAGGTGCTCAGTTTCAATGAATAATTCTGTATAGATTCTTTTCATAGGCCTTCCTTCCCATCTATCTAACCTGAATTTTAGACAGTCAATCTTTCCCTGTCTTTTCCGTTCTTGGGTCAGTTTGTCAAGTTTAATGTATATGTCCTCTGCAAATGCCCTAGCAGCTTGCAGCGTGCACCATTCAGGTGTTGATGATTTCCGTTGTAGATAGTAATATGGCCTACATTTGATGATACGAACTCCCAGCAGTTTGTTGTTGTCAATGTTGGACACTTTGTCCGAAATTTCAGCTGTCTTTTGTTTGTGTGTGGAATCTGATTTGTTCATTTCTGTTTGAGTGCCTGTAGATTTTGAAGTTGTGACCTGATTTACTGTTGGCTTTTCAAAGAACTTGAATTTTCCTTTCTGTGTTTGACGGCGGCGTTTCTTCCCTTTCATTGTCTTTTCAGCATGAAATTCTCTTCTCATTTGATCGGGGATCTTGCATGAAAATTGCCAGTCTGGTTTCTTACCCTCCTGTTTATAACGCAGCTTGTACAAAGTTTTCTTTTTATTTGACCAGGCCTCCAGGATTCTTGAAATCTCATGCTCTGAGTAGGGTTTACATGTGCCATTAGTGCAGTCCGGACAGGTTTCTGGAGAAGAAACTCTAGATGTGTCTGTTTCTGTTTGTCTGCTTGTGGATGGCTGCTCTTCTGCAGGTATTCTTGGCTGCTCTGGTGTTTGTTTGCCGTCTGCTTGTCTTGACTTGGCCTGTTGTGTCGCTGCTGTGGTTGTTTAGGCTGCAGGGGTAACTGTGGCCTTTTTTGCACTGGTGGTTGCTGAAGATCTCCCGGTCTGATTGGTTGTGTCTGAGGCCTTTCTGCCCTCTCTGGAAGGTCAGGGTCATCTTGGATCTCCTCAGGGTTCAACTCATTATTATGGTCTTCCTCTGGTAAGGGATTTGTAGGACGCTCTGCCGGGTCATAATATGGTTTTAGTCTCTGTACATTCACCAGCGACTGACCTCTTTGTTAGTTTTGCAATTTCTCAGTCGGTACGTGTCACTGGAACATATTTGCACTATGTAATATGGTCCGACCCATTTTCGGTGTAACTTTGGTGCTTTCCCTAGCGGAACTTTTGAACAGTACAGCCACACTCTCTGTGCTGGTATGTAACTAACTTCTTTTGCATTCTTGTCATATTGTGACTTGTACCTTTCTTGAGCTTTTTCAATATTTTCCTTAGCTATTTGCCTAGCATCCTCCATATTCTGTAGAATTCTGCTTAAAAAAACTTTATGGTCCTGTGTCATATGCTCCTTGGGAATTAATGCTGTGTCAATTGGCATCTTCATCTCACGGCCAAATAACATGAAATAAGGTGAATACTCTGTAGACTGTGTTGCAGGTGTGGCTCGATAGGCCATCATGATGCCTGGTAACAGTTCTGGCCAGTCATCCTGCTGATTCTGGGTGTAAGCACGTAGAGCCTGCAGAACAACAGAATTCATACGCTCCACAGAACCATTTGTTTGCGGATGATAGGAACTGGTAAGGTGTCTGGTGATTTGGAAAAACTCACACAGAGCTTTCACCAGCTTAGACGTGAAATTTTTTCCACGGTCAGTGATTAGAACTCGAGGTGCGCCAAACCTAGTTACGATTTCTCTGTAGAAAACGGCGGCTACTTCAGTGGCCTCCTGAGTTCGGAGCGGAAAAGCTTCACACCATTTTGAGCAGCTGTCTACCACAAGGAGCACATGTTTGTACTTGTCCTTGGTAGTAGGCAGACCACTCAAAATGTCCATGTGCCATCTATCAAGCACATCACTGACTGGTTGAGGATGTAGAGGAGGTCGTTTAGCATGAAAGTTACGCTTAGACTGTTGGCACACTTCGCATGAACGTACATATAGCTGGATATCATGGTACATAGAACTCCAATAAAATTTATTCCTGAGTGCCATATAAGTACGATCGAAACCTTGATGCCCCCCTAAAACACAGTCATGATATGAGCGAAGAACATCATCTCGAAGAACCCTTGGTACAGCTACTTGCTTTACAAGACGGTCTTCTCGAGGAGTGTTCTTGCCCCGCTTCATATAAAGATGGACAAGTACACCATCATCTAATTCAAAATTGTAGGCTTCAGCCACAACAGTTTCGGCCTTTTCTGAGTCTTCTGGCACAACATTAAAAAATTTGTACTTGTAAATATCCCTGAAGTCTGGACATGACCTCTGTAAATTAACTAAGTCTGGCAACTGTACATTCTGAGGCTTCTCATCTTGCAGACTTGCAATAATTTCTTCCTGTGTTTCGTTTTCATATATAAAAGTGACTTCAGTACTGCAAGTGTCAGTTGAAGTATTTACATTAATAACTTGATCTTCATCTGGTGTTTGGGTAGAACTAATCTTATACTTTCGTCTTGACAAATAATCAGCAGGATTCTGTTTTCCTGGCTTATGTACAATTTCAAAATTGTACCCTTGAAGTAACAAGCTCCACCTACCTAACCTACCATTACAGTCCTTAATGCTCTGCAAGTATTTCACAGACACATTGTCCGTAAACACTGTAAATTTCTGATTTACTAGATACTCCCTATAGTGCTGTATTCCCTCAACTAGTGCCAAAGCTTCTTTCTCTGTAATGTGCCACTTTAATTCATTTCCATGTAAGGCACGACCATTGTAAGCAATCGCATGTTCCTTGCCATTTTGGACTTGCGAGAGAATAAATCCAACAGAATAGTCACTTGCATCAATTGTCAAATTAAAGGGCAACTCAAACTTTGGATAGGCAAGGATAGGTGCCTCAGTGAGTCGTTTCTTTAACTCATTGAAAGAGGTTTCACATTCTGAGGTCCATTTAAATCTTTTATTCTTTTTGAGCAACTGATTTAAAGGGCCAGCTATCTTTGAGAAATCCTTCACAAACCTGCGAAAAAAATTTGCTGTTGCAAGGAAACTTTTGACTTGTTTAGCACTTGTAGGACTTTTGAATTTTTTCAGCTTTTCTATATTTTCAGGATTTACCCTAATGCCGTCTTTCGACACAATGTGACCTAGGTACTTAATTGACTTTGTGGCAAAAGCACATTTTGCCGGGTGAAGCTTCAAATTAGCACTTCTAAGAAGCTGAAACAACTGTTGGAGATGGGACAGGTGGGAATCAAATGACTTATCAAATAAAAGCACATCATCAACATAAATCAAGGCTGACTTGAAGTTCATAGATTTCAATACCTTGTACATTAGGCTTTGAAAGGTCAAGGTTGAATTGGAAAGACCCATAGGTAGGCGCTTGAAATTGAAAATTCCTCTGTGGGTAATGAATGCAGCCTTATGTTTTGTTTTTGGGTCAAGGGGTACTTGAAAAAATCCACTGCGCAAATCCACAGAGGAGAAAATCTCGGGTTCAGTGTCTGCCAAGGTGTCAAATACATCAGGCAAACTGGGAATGGGAAATGACATTGGGACCGACTGTTCATTTAATCTCCTGAAATCAACACAGAACCTGTACTCATTTGTGTTTCCTTTCTTGACCAATACCACAGGGGCATGATAGGGGAGGTTGACTCCTCAATGATGTCAGCCTCAAGATACTCATCTAGCTGCTTGTCGAGGACCCTACGCATTTCAGGGGACTGACGGTAAGGAGGACAACTGACGGGCTTTTCTGTTTTCGTATGTATGGTATGGAAATGCATATTAGTCTCCCCTAATTCTGAAATATCCTTGGCAAATATGTCTCTATTTTTTCCTAAAAGGGTATACAGTTGCTCTATTTGTTGGTCGCTGAGATCTGTTTGATCAAGATTGATCCCCAGCTCATTAACTATCCTCTTATAATACTTTGGAGTATAAATATCTTGCCCAGCACTGGACGCTACATTAATGGTCGCCTCAGGTTTGAGGTCTGATACACAAGAGTTTGTGACTTGCGAAGCTTTAGCTATTGTGTCCTTTGATTCCAGGAACACAGGCATACTGATGGTGTTCATTAACCGATATGTTCCCTTTGAATTTAGCACTCTACAGACCGTTTTACCTCCAGCCAGAGAATGTTTTCCCATCAAACTTAAAGTGGGTTCTAGCATAACAACTGATCCATTTGGGATTCTGGGAACATGAACAGGGATAACCATTTCACTGTGAGGTGGCACAATAACCTCACATGGCGTTGAAGCTAGCACTATAGGTGTATTGTAGTCAGGGAAAGTATCTACTGTAATACTACCTACAAATGGAGTTTCCCTAAGACTACTAGATTTATTTGCTCTAGGGGCTGGTACATGTATTGTCAACTTCATAGCCCCAAAATCTGTCTGAACAGAATTTGTCCTAAGAAAATCAATGCCTAAGATTGCTTTTGCATGCAAAGTCTCAAAAATTCTAAATTTCTGTTTCAAAGTCAGCCCTCCTATATTTACATCTAAAATTGTCTCTCCTAAAACTACATGTCGCTCTCCACAGACACCTAAAACTGCACCTACATCAGACTGGGACACCTTTGCCTCCGGTGCAACTTGTTTTAACAATCTTCTTGACATACAAGAAATGCTAGCACCACTATCTACCAAACATGATATACTATTTTTGCCAAACTTAACTTCTACAAAATTTCTATCTAAACTGGTGCTAAACTTGATTTTTGGCTCCTCACTACCAAAATCTGCAAAAGTGGAGCAAACTTTCTGGCTGCAACACCAAGATTTTAATTTAAGCTTTCTTGGTGCCATCTTTCACTTTATGAAGGCTTACTATAAACTACAGTGCTCCAGCTAGCTATTTACAGCAGGGCGCATCGCCCGTTCCGAAATTCGTTCCGCCCTGTTGCCCCGCCAGGCACCCTGTCCGTTTTACAACCATTCATTTCTTTTTTTTTAGCCAAACTTTCCTTTTTTGCCTCAGTGATTATGATACACTGCTTTATTGCCCCCTTTTTATCGAGTGATACACGCCGGGGGGCATTGACATAATTAGCAAACAATTAAACAATTACCTGCTGTAATCGTGCCCGAGGCAGACCATGATACTTTAGACTGCTCCACTAGCATTAAAATCATTGAACCTTAGTGTTAAAACAGTTTGCAAACCAGTCTGAAATCATTATCATTTCGCGCCACCTGTCAAAGTGTACTTTCGTTTTCGGTAATATAGCCGTAAATACCCCTTTATACACAACTGAAACTTAAGTCCAGACAACAGACATTTATATGTAATTAATAAAAATCGATCACAATCAAATTTAAATAGGAAAATACTTTGATTTTATCGTTTTACAAGTTTTTGAAATCGAAAGTAAGTTGTCGTCTGCTTTGTGAAATTGCCGTTTTTTATGAAGATTTCTTTGAAATTAGTTTACTAAGATGTAATGACAGGGTACACTTTAATGTCAGATACTGTGAAATGCTGTTAAACTGTCTTTGCATCATAATATTTTTTCAAAAATATTGTTTAAACTGGGCATTCGACGACTTTTATAAAAAAGTGTAACCATATCCGGATATAAAATTTTGGATACCTGGAATATGTCTATTACAAGTGCTAAACTTGCTTTTAGACTGTTGTAAGTTAAAAACTTTGCCTGAATTCATTTATTTAAGTGGAAGTTTAAACTTTATTTTCTGTATATAATATGTTGCAGGTATAAATTTATAAATATCAAGTAGCCTACATGGAGAAGATGTGTACTGAAATTGTAGCAAGTAAAATAGGCCTAAACACATAGATATTGTTATTCAGTATGCAATTACAAAGAAATGTTACAAGTTGAAAATCAATGCCAAGTAAAATTTTTAGTTAATAAATAGGTGCATTAGAGATGACAGACATAGCCTATTAAAAGACCATACCTAAAGTGTGCCAAAAAACATGCCTAAATTATGCCAAATTCCATGCCTAAAGTATGTTAAAATGCACAGTATGCATGGACCAGTTATATTTTTTCCCCGAGGGAGCACGGTCCCGGACCGACCACCACCCCAGAAGTGCCCTTTTCAGTGCCAGCACCCTGCCCTTTTTTAATCCTAGCTGGAGCACTGAAACTAGGAGGTACAAAAGTCTACTACTTTAAACTGAGAATACTACTCTATTACTACAACATTCAGATCTATGCAATGCCGCTTTAATTGTGGCATATCTGACACCTTCCTTGCAGAGCATATGAAATTACATGCAGATTTATCTGCTCTAACATTTTACAGCTTATACTATGGTCAGAAAATTAGTTACTAACAAGTGTATGAAATGCACTAAAAAATTTATACGCTTGTCTGAGACGTACTATAAACAACCTTTAAGAACACACTGGCTGTATCCAAATAAACATCTTTTTAACACATTCCCCCCTGGCATATTATGTTTGTCCCTAAACATATTAAATACATAGTCATTATAACATAATAAAACACAGTTTAATCGGTAAAAAATCAGATCACAAAAATGTATATCTTTTAACATAGAAACTACAATAAGGATAAATTATTATGTGTAATAGCAGTAAAATTTAGGCCATATTTTTAAATTGAAATATGCAAGAAATTAAAATTCAGAAATTTGTTTTAAAAAGGTATTTTTTTTAAAGATTATTTATTTATTAAATTAAGAAGATTTTCAGTAGATTTATTATGCAGATAATATGCAAACAAAATGTGAAGCCAAGCTATATGATAAGATATTGGCACTTTTATGTGCATATATGTGACATCTGGCATTACCTGTCCAGAACTGCTAATTGCAATTATCATAAATTGGTGTGTCTGCTATCACCAGGTATCTTTAATAAGCTTGTTGTCATGTAGATATAATTTGAATATTGAATAATGGTATTAGTTTATGGCTTTAGATGTGAGAGGGTCATCCAGGCCCTTTCAAGCTTAAATTTGATTGGCTACTGATAAAAGTATATTTCTTTTCATTGGTTAATTATTAGCTCATCTGATTTTTTGAAAAAAAATGATGAGTTATTGTCATCACTTGAGCGGTTGTCGGCGTCGGCGTCGGCGTCTGCGTCGGCGTTGCCTGGTTAAGTTTTATGTTTAGGTCAGCTTTTCTCCTAAACTATCAAAGCTATTGCTTTGAAACTTGGAATACTTGTTCACCATCATAAGCTGACCCTGTATAGCAAGAAACATAACTCCATCTTGCTTTTTGCAAGATTTATGGCCCCTTTTGTACTTAGAAAATATCAGATTTCTTGGTTAAGTTTTATGTTTAGGTCAACTTTTTTCCCAAACTGTCAAAGCTATTGCTTTGAAACTTGGAATACTTGTTCACCATCATAAGCTGACCCTGTACAGCAAGAAACATAACTCCATCTTGCTTTTTGCAAGATTTATTGCCCCTTTTGGACTTAGAAAATATCAGATTTCTTGGTTAAGTTTTATGTTTAGGTCAACTTTTTCTCTTAAACTACCAAAGCTATTGCTTTGAAACTTGCAACACTTGTTCACCATCATAAGCTGACCCTGTACAGCAAGAAGCGTAACTCCATCCTGATTTTTGCAATAATTATTGCCCCTTTTGGACTTAGAAAATCATTTTCTTGGTTGAGTAGTATGTTTAAGTCAACTTTTCTCATAAACTATCAAAGCTATTACTTTAAAACTTGCAACAGTTTTTCACCATCATAAGTGGACACTGTACATCAAGAAACATAACTCTATCCTGCTTTTTGCAAGAATGATGGCCCTTTTAAGACTTAGAAAATCATGGGTAGGACAATATTTCTATTACACAAAAAAAATCAGATGAGCGTCAGCACCCGCAAGGCGGTGCTCTTGTTTTTATTTGCAAATCTTGATCATGCAGTTTTTGCTGCTAGTCAGGGAGTTAAGTTTTAGACACAAAGGTGTAAAGATGTTTTAAAAGTTCCTGGCATCTCTTGCCAGAAATAAGGGCATATCAATGACTTATATTGAGTCAGCCTATTAAACTTTGAAGGAACACTTAAGTTTTACTTTGTTATTTAAAATACAGGATTTTGTGAATTGTTGTAACTTTAACATTGGAAATTTATTATTCACTGGAACTTTGTTACATCTTTGTTGCTTGTTACAATCTAAATGGGAAACCTGAATTAAACTTCAAAAAACAGTTACATTGTGTTTTATCTGCATGCAGTGTGGACAATTATCTAAAGGTCAAGCCTAAAACCAAAGGCTTATCAGTCTGTCAAAATGAGGTTCCTTTAAATATATAACACTCGGTGGAATCTCACAGGAGCTCGAACCCGGCTAATTTCCCCAAGACTACAACAAATCAACCGGTACCACCTGTGAGCCCGAGTCATGACCCCAACACCCTGGAAACGATAAGGGCCCTCTATGACAACATGCTTGTAAGAATAGTTTTACATACCTAAGTAGCTTCGCTGACCATTCTTACAGAAAACTGTAACTGCGGTTTTCGTTCAAAATGAATTTGACTGTCGAAGTTACCCGATGAGCGTATCGGAAAAGGAAAGAGCACCTGTGTGATCAAAATGTTCTCATGATGTCATACATAAATATGACGTCATATCCTTTCGGCTACCATAGCAGACTAATACATACCATAAAAACGGGGGTCGCTATTACCGCTATCATACACCGACTGACTACCGCAGACGCCTAAAATGTACCATCAAAACGAGGGTCCAGATTACCGACATCGTACAGCGTAGGACTACCGGAATTTTTTAATTTTTCTTTGTATCTGAGTGAATTTGAATGCTTTTTATTTATTGCAGAATTTGATCTGAAGTGTAAACTTTCATTTATGTTATTAGCAAAACGGTATAAAATCAGTTAAACTAATAAGTTAAATCATTCATATGACATACTAAATAATATTACGCAACAAATTACAGGTCTCCATAAAATTTAAAATTCAAACCAAACGTCTCGTGCGCAATAATGTTCTAAAATCATTGTTATTGCAATTTGTTGATAAGAAAATCCTTTTCAGACAATTAATGGATCATTACTCTCCATAAATACCCATTAGTTTTGATGGTTGTTCGTCGCGGTAATTACCGAACTCAGTTTTTAAAACTTAATTAATTACTCATTTCTACGCTACGGTATTTAAAGCTATTTTACTACGTCTGCATAATGCGGCTCCGGCATTCTAGAAGTATGAAAACCACGGGTCTGCCACCGATGCGTTTTGTAGACTTTTCACATGTTACTTTCACTGTGGCATTACGGTAGTTCTGAACTTTTTTCCATGAAATACAAAATTTCACTGTGGTAATCAGAAATAGTGTACATTTATACACTACGGCAGTAATATTTTAAATTGTTTTTGCACATGGAACATACATATATACACTGTGGTAATTCTCTACAGAACGCTTCATTGTTTTTACGCCGCAACGGTAATACATATGCACACATCGCTTCTACCATTTGCATACTAGACGTGTGTAAATTTATCCACTATGGAAGTATTATACTTTTCAAATTTAAAACTCAAACTTTAGGTAAGAATGCATTTAAATTATCCCAAAGTACACAATGGTAATTTTGACTTTGAGCTCCATGCATCATGCATTATAATGCATGGATACTCTGGAATGCTTTATAAATGGTACAGTATTCAGTATTTCACATGTGCCTTTGTATACTCATTATATTAATTTATAGTCCGGGTCCTTAATGCACTTGTAATCTCTAAATCCTCTCACTGACGGAGGGTCGCAGGTTCGAGCTGTGCTACCGACTAGAATTTTTTATGTGAGAAAGTAGGCAGTTGCTTACGGACTTTGGCGTCTAGTACTTTCCCAGGAACGATGGTTAGTTGAACTGGCTGCCTGATATAACTGGAATAATGTTGAAAATGGCCGTAAATTCAAACAAAAACAGACTCTTAAATGATCTGTTTCCAAAATCGTACATGAATGTGCTTTAGGTGAAATGAGATCTTATAATTCTTCATTATATGATTAAACAATTGATACCTTAATTGTGACTTTAAAGAAAAGTATCAACGGAATACAGCTTGCAACTGGGATACGCTCTAATTTAGATATAATGCTATTAATAAATTCAGTAATTTTAAAATCTGTTTGAAAGTCAGTAAGGCACAACAAACTAAGAAAAAGACACTTTTAGCTACTATTATAAGTTTTACCACTACGTGTCATTCGACATTTTTGAGTTGTTTTTTTTTGGCACTTGCATCGTATACACAACAAAAACAGATTATGAATATGAATAAATTTAAAAGAACCTTAATAAAGTATAGTTGACGCGTTTACATGGTCCGATCCGCTGACATAACTGGTAGGTGAGTAAAAGTAAAATGCAACAAAAACATTTTTATAACAGAAAATAATAAGATAAAACAATAAAATTAACAACTGAATGGAAACACTACAGTACAGGCAATCTCCTATGAACGGGTATGAGTAAGAAGAATCATATATCAAATGCTACACAACCTGAACAACGTAATTTGGACTAAATTTCATGAGAGACAGTCTACTTATAGTCCGATCCGGAGAAACAGGTAGGAGACTAAAAGTAAAACATTAAAAGCAAACAAAAACATTTGACAGAAAATAAAAAAAATATATTTAAACGAAAGCAAGTTGTAAAAGCTATAACAGATGAGGATCATTCATTACTTTACAAATCATCACAAAAGGTAACATAGCGCATATGTAATGTTACACCAAAAGTTCACTAAAAGTCATGAAATAATTCCTGTTTTTTTTTGTTTTTTTTGTTGAATTTGTACTGTAGTCCGTTTAAACTGAGTAAGAATGAAACAATTTTGTCCAGAACTTACGACAATAACCGTTAATCTATATATACATGTATTTTTTGAATAGCCGTCTAAAGGCAAGGGGGTGGGGGGTAGGGTAATTAGCATTGTTAATGACGCATGGAAAGATAAAATGTCCAAAATTCACTGTGATAAACATGTCATCGGTAGAACTGTTTAATAAGTTAGTTATGTGTCTATATTTAATATGCCCGGTTGTATGATTATTATTTCTATACCATATTACAATGTATCAAAATTCACAAGAAGCCAAACTTTATGAAACATGTTTTTCTTGAATTTCAAAACTTTAACTCTAAACAACTTTTCCCTTGAGACAGCTCATATTAGAAAAGTATATTGCATGTGAAATTAATTATCAAAAGATGTATCAAATTTAACTTTCTCATTCGTACTAAAAACATAACGTACATATACACACGACACAAATTAGTAAAACTGTGTACACCATTTAATGTTGTCACTAATCTTAGACACTGTCTGTTTCTTTCTCCAGTTTGTGGTTAATTTCCGCTAGTCAGGCAGTCATTTCTTCTTCGTCGATTTCCAAGATAATTTTGTTGGCATTTTACCGGGTGTTTCTATTTTAATATGTACCTTCCTGGGTGACTTTTTGTAACCGTTATGTAGCTAAATTGAAGGAAGGGATTTCTTATTAAAATATAGCAATAATGAGCGATAATAAAATGTATCAAATTATAACATTTAGTGATTTGCAATGGTTATATATACTAAAATCGATTTTCTGGAGTTTCCCATTTTTCTCTTGTTGCCATAAGTTTTACGGACGTTTTCGGATTGGAGGTCTGTATGGACTTGTCCTTTAGTTAGCCAATCCCAGTTCTGGATGCATGATACGAAAGAAAGCATTCCCTGAAAGTATTATTTAAAAGATCACGGGGATTAACCCTGAAAATAGATGACAAATATTTTTATGTAAGCAAGACATTTTGATTTTCAACTACAATTATTGCACAACTTCTCTGGAACTGGCTTTTGTACTTAAGGGCTTGTTTTCTCGAAACATTTTATCCTGTACAAATGTACTAAGTAGATTTACGTGTTAAGAGCAGTCGAATATATAATGCAATAACAGAATTTTCCTCTTCTGACATGCTTAAATATTTCGAGAAATTTGACCCAGAGCGATAATTTGAGTACATGTTTGGATTTGAGCCACTTGTTGACTCAGACCCAATTTATATACATGGAGTAAAAGAAAGTACGTTCACGTAACATAGCAATGACTCAATGATACCATGAAATCTTTAAAATTACTCATTAGATCAATATTACTTTTTAATAAGAAGTGTATTGTTATAACTGTGTAAATTGTCTACACTGCTTACAACCAAATGATGACGTTGGTGTTCAGAGACCACCAACGGTCTTTAGTTTCTTCATACTGCAAAACTGACAATCATTTGTTCGCCCTGACAATGAGATAATTTTATGTAAGTCTGCAAACTCTCGGTCAATGGTATCAACTAAC
Source organism: Mercenaria mercenaria (assembly GCF_021730395.1). Taxonomy (NCBI): domain Eukaryota; kingdom Metazoa; phylum Mollusca; class Bivalvia; order Venerida; family Veneridae; genus Mercenaria; species Mercenaria mercenaria. Next base: position 12,306 of record NW_026461777.1, read on the forward strand.
TGCGTTTGTTTGGGTTTCCTAATTCCTGAACGGTAACCTTCCATACTCTAGCTACCATGTTTCCATCTTTGATTTGACATGTCATATGCTGTCCTTTGTTCATTGTACTAACCGAAACCAGGAATTATAATGTATTACATGTATTACATTATTCCTGCCGAAACATCCTTCTGTCGGACTAATTTCTGTGGTTTCAAATCATATAGCAAGAATTTTCGCCCTTATTAAAAGACTCACAAAGATGGGTTTAGCTGGCAAGGAACGCCTGTGCCAAAGAGATGTGTCTAGAAGCACTATACGGTTCAACCAGATGTTCAACAACCTTCCTCGTTAGTTCTACTTCTTTTTTTCTCTAATATAAACTTTAAACTTCCAAAGATATGCAGAAACTGCATCTGCTAAAATGGATATTTTAAAGCCTCGCTTTAATACATACTATTAACTAAATGTTTATCTGTTTATCTTTTTATACTGCATCACTCCTCTTTACGAGTAATACATGCAGCTGCGCGCCTGTACAAGAATTTCAAAAGTAGAATGGACAGGAGAATAAAAGTAATACACGATGTGTATTGCAAGCATGAATACAGTTGATAGTGTTAAAAACAAGAATGATTTACAGATAAAAGCAGTTTGAAGAAACAGGTCTATCATGTTAAGCATTGTGTGCAAGTCTGGTTACACCCTGCCTAAACTAGTTCAGGGTTGGGGCTTGCACAAGTTGTACTGGAAAGGAATTCCAAAGCACTATGGTGCCTGGAAAAAAGAGTACTTATAGTAATTACAGGGAGTGAGGATCTAGGTATAGGAGTGGGGATGCATATGTCTTGTTAGACGGGATTGGGGAGGGGGAGGGGCTGACATAGGGAGGAGTGGTACAGCAACCAAACCACTCTGCAAATAATTACCACAGTAGATGTTTGCAGGAAGAACGAATTTCAATGTAGTACCGCAGTGTAGTTTTACTCGTCTTGTTACTAAGACCTATAGTAGACTTTTGTGAGAAACTTGAATTTTAAGGCAGAGCCATAGTGTAGTTATACATAATAAATGAAATTAAGTACACTTCCACAGTGCTGAGAAATTATTATACTAGTAATTAAAACTTATCCTGTAGGCATTATTTATACCCCCGATTACCACAGTAGTTTGATACAGGGCATGCGAAACCAAAGAGAGTACCGCAGCGAATTAATACATATTCACACAAAATAGCATGTACTGCCACAGTGGTGCAGTGGCCGTTTAAATGTGTGACTTTTAATAAATAACATTAACTGTTTGTTTTATCTGCATATAAATACCATAGTAGACTATTGCAGGAAACAAGAAACTATAAGTTGTGCCACAGTGTAGTTATACCAATAACCACACATTTATTATGGACATAACTACCATAGTGTAGCAAACGTTTTACATAAAAATTACCGCAGTATAAAAATGTAGTATATTTTTGTTAATTCCTTCTATTTTCAATTGCGAAAAATACAATTTTTACCCAAATACTGCATTATGCACTATGGAAATGAGCACCCCCATTTTTTTGGTACGTATTAGTCGTCTGCGGTAGCCCGCCTGCAAAACAGTAGCGGTAATGGAGAACCCCAAAAATATAGTCTGCATTTGGCGTCTCAGGTAGTGCGTCGGTGTACGATAGTGGTAGTCGAAAGGATATAAATTACCTAAGAAGAATTATTCTAGGACATTATGGGTTTTTCCACACGGATATTAATTCAAGGTGTCGAATATACACAACTGTCGAATTTATCCGAAGTTACTCTATTAATTAATTTTATATAAAAATTTAATACCTGGAAGCATAAATACCGAATATTAGAAAATGGAAATTATGTTTTTAAGTTTGTCACAGCTTTCAATAAAGCTATCAAAGGTTAAATAAATGCAATAAATTTCACAAGTTAATAATGATTAAGTGCAATGATAGCCTACAGTGAAATACAATGCCAAAAATGAAGTTATTCGATTTCCAGATTAATGAATGATTAATTGCATTGTCAAACCTGTTGAATCATTAATTGCATTATCAATTCTGTAAAAGTTAAAAACCATATATTCAGTTAGTTATATATGCCTATCTTTCTGCCGTCCAAACAAATGATTATGTTGAAAGTAATCAAATGAAATCATGATTACTACAGTGCAAGTAATGTAATGCAATAAATTACTGACGCAAATTTAGTGTAATCAAATGTAATTGTAATTAGAAAATATCAAAGTAATTGTAATGTAATCAATTACTGACACATGTAATCAGCCCCAAGCCTGGTGCTACTTGACATGGTGTCGGCGTCCTTCTGCGTCAGCACTTTGGTTAAGGTTTTGAGGCACTTTCTTTTTATCTCTGTAATTACTTGATGGATTTGTTTCAAACTTAAAATAGTTATTTCTCATCATCACCCACATTAAATGGCACATGGGCCATAAATCTTGCACCAATGAATTATCCTCCCCCCTTTTGACTTAGAATTTTAGGTTAAGGTTTTGGTGCACTTTCACTCTACATGTATCTCATTTATTACTAAATGTATTTGATTCAAATTTAAAGTACGGTAGTTGTTTCACGTCATCACCCACATCATATGACACAAGATCCATAACTCTGGAACCAATTTTCCATGAATTATGCCCCCTTTTTACTTTGAATTTCTGGTTAAAGTTTTGGTGCACTTTCACTCTATCTCTTTTAATACTAGTCCAAATAATAGGACGTTTTGGGACAATGTGATAACTTTTGACTGTCCCTGTCTCCATCACGTCCAAACTTACTCTGCATATTTCTGCTAGGAAATCCCCAATGAAATCTGTTATGATCGTTTTCTGGTACATGTACAAAGTATTTGTAATGATTACATCTATGTTGACATTAAAGCATAAACATGCCTTGCTGTCACATCATATTTTTGAAGATTTAAGTCTCTTAATTAAAATTATGACTTATATTCAACCCATTTGAAGTTTCTACATGAATATTAGTGTTTAATTTATTAAAGCAAGTAAGTCTGACCAGTATATTATGACTTTTTTGGATTTTTTAATGTCTTCGTTTTCCTAACATTAAAATGCAGATACGGGTAAGGTTTCCCTGTTGGATATTCTTGTTTTTAGAGGAATGACAACTAAAAAATATCAGATTATATTAGAAATAAGTCATCCCGATAAGCCAAATGAGTAAGGCTATGTTATTGCTGAATGGATTTTATTCAAACTTAAAATAGTTGTTCCACATCATCACTAACATCATATGACACAAGGGCCATAACTCTTGCACCAATATTTTATGAATAACCGGTATCCCCTTTTATGCCTAGAATTTCACATTAAAGTTTTGGTGCAGTTTCACTCTATCTCAGTTATTACTAAATGGATTTGATTCAAACTTAAAGTAGTTGTTACACATCATCACCCACATCATATGACTCAAGGTCCATAACTCTGGCACCAATTTTTCATGAATAATGCCCTCTTTTACTTAGAATTTAAGGTTAATTTTGGCCCCATGTGGTTCTGGGACAATCTGTGTATGAAAAGAATTGGAACCACTGCCTTACCCTTGCATGATCGTAAGAGGCGACTAATAGGGTCTTAACACTTGGTTTTGCTGTAACTGTGATTCCAGCAGGTGTAGAAATTTTGATTCCATACCTCATGTTTTTATTTCGATGTAAATGAGATGTGAAACCAAAATTTGTAGTCCTGTTTGGCGCCATATAACCTATACTGTGTTGGTGCGCCGTAAAACCCAAATAATAAAAAAAAAAAAAAAAAAGGTTAATTTTGATGCATTTTCACTATATCTCTGTTATTACAGAGAGGATTTGATTCAAACTAAAACTAGTTGTTCAGCAGCATCATTCACATCATATAACACAAGTTAAAGTTTTGGTGCATTTTCACTCTATCTCAGTTATTACTAAATGGATTTGATTCAAACTTAAAGTAGTTGTTACACATCATCACCCACATCACATGACACAAGGTGCATCACTCTTACACCAGTATTTCATGAATTATGCCCCCTTTTTGCTTAGAATTATACTTATTTAATGTTTTGATAACTTTATCTCTCCTAATACTTAATTCTTTTGACACAAACATAAGCTATTGTCCAATACCTTCATCCATATTGGAGTCATTAAACACTCCAGTGACTGCTCCAGCTTCCTCAGATGTGCCCACTTTCACTATCCAGCATCGAAACATTTGAGCACGCTGTCTCCTGTGACAGCTCTTGTTTAGATTTGCATTATTAACATATGCCGTATAACATAATATTTATGCAAAAGGTATAGTCTAGTTTCTTGTACAATGTAGGTTAGCAAATGGTTTAAGAATGTATTCAATTTGAAATTCGTTCTTCTGAGGTTGCAAGTTTAAGTTTGAATGGTCTTAAGACATCATATCTATCATAAATTCATAATTAATGTGTATATGGTCCTCTTTGGCTTAATGATTGATGTCGCAGATTTTGACTGATTTGCCCCACACCACTGTGGGAACAAAACAACAGTTGGAATGTTGAATGAAGCTATCTGGGTGGTTTATGGGAGTCTGCAAATCTCATAACATAAAGTTGTGTAGTTTTGACTTATACCACAAAATGAATCCCCAAAGATAACCTCAAGGGAAAACAGTGCAACTGCCTGATCCATGTTCATTACGGAGCTTAAAGTTCTGTATCTGGACAAAGGATGGCAGATAATCACAATCATTATGTTATTTTTAAAAGAGTGGTAGACAGGGATCAGGTCTTAATGATGATATAGTAGCTTATCTGTTGTGGCATTTGTACTAAAGTGGGAGAATCTTCTGAAATAAGTTGCTGAGTACTCACAGTGTACATACCTGTAATATATAATAGAAACTCATTGACAATGAGCATGTTGTTTTGAGCAAGACATTTTTAAAACCTGGTTACTCTGCTTTAGTAACGACTATTTGTGATTAACATTCTATTAGGCAAACTGACTACCCACTGAATATATAGTGAAGTATTATAGGCTTATCTATAAATTTTTTTTTTTATACCTTGCAGAGAGGAATACAGATCGGACCATTCTGCAAACAGTTCAATGACCAAACAAATGACATAAAACCAGGGATACCAATACCTACCTATGTGAAACTGAATGTAAGTGAATACCAATACCTACCTATGTGAAACTGAATGTAAGTGAATACCAATACCTACCTATGTGAAGCTGAATGTAAGTGAATACCAGTACCTACCTATGTGAAACTGAATGTAAGTGTATACCAATACCTACCTATGTGAAGCTGAATGTAAGTGAATACCAATACCTACCTATGTGAAGCTGAATATAAGTGTATACCAGTACCTACCTATGTGAAACTGAATGTAAGTGCTGAATGTAAGTGTATACCAGTACCTACCTATGTGAAACTGAATGTAAGTGCTGAATGTAAGTGAATACCAATACCTACCTATGTGAAGCTGAATGTAAGTGAATACCAATACCTACCTATGTGAAGCTGAATGTAAGTGAATACCAATACCTACCTATGTGAAGCTGAATGTAAGTGACTACCAATACCTACCTATGTGAAGCTGAATGTAAGTGAATACCAATACCTACCTATGTGAAGCTGAATGTTAGAGAATACCAATACCTACCTATGTGAAGCTGATTTGCTTAATTAGTTTTATCAGCTTGGATGAAATTTAAGTCTGAAAGTTATCTAAGGATAACATAGTTAACTGATAGCTGATTTTAAGTATTAGATCATTATTGTATTTTGTACATACATTACTTTTGAATGAGAGTTTAACAACAATATTTCATAGCATAAGAGCTATTTTTACGTTACAAATGTATTCCTTAATTTAAACAGCTTTTGTTGTATAATTGCAGCCAGATCGATCTATCAGTATAACTATACATAAACCTCCAACATCATATTTTCTAAAGATGGCAGCTGGTGCAAGAAAAGGAACCATAGGAAGTATGCATAATTTATGTATCTTTGCAGTTTTTCTTTTGAAATCAACTTGCGATCCATGCAGGTTGATTATGGTATGCACAGTTCGCAATTCAGTCAGAAAATTGTCAGTGAACACCCCTTTGATGAATTGATACTGTCCAAATTGAGTGATGGACCAATCTATTTTAGAAATTTAGCTGGATAAGGGCTAATATCTCCACTGCAGAAAATGTTTTATGTACAAAGCTATTAACCTAGAAATAGTGTGCGACAATGAAATGTGATATTGCTTTTAGTGGGTAACTATTTATCTACCCAAAATTTAAATCCCTACAAGCAATTTTTGAAACAAATAAAAATTCCAAGTGTCCCTTCAAATATTTTGATGAATTCTGTCATAACAACTTTTATGTAGTGTGCACAAATATGTAGTGAAAAATGACTGCCGGAAGGAATACAAATTTTGAAAAGCGATAACTTTTTTACTGTTATTTGCATTTGCAGGAGATGATGTAGCAGGCAAAATATCTTTAAAGCATGTCTATGAAATAGCAAAGATAAAGATACAAGACCCACAGAACCGGGGAAATACATTACAAGATGTGTGTAAACAAGTGATTGGGACAGCTCATTCTGTTGGCATCCAAGTTGTGAAATCTCTGGACCCAGAAGAGTATGCTGAATTTTTAGAGGAAAGAGAAGAAAGACTTCAACAGTTTGAAATAGAATTAGAGGAAGTTAGGAAATCAAAGTTGTTACGATTGTAGCACAAAGTGATTGTGTTTTGTATGTGTTTATAGAAATTCTGATTAACTATATCTGTATCTGTATTGTGCTAAATAAATATTTAGTGCTATGTTTTAGTTTGTGTGATATTTTGGAGATATTTATGAAAACAGTAAGGAACAACAGAACTATGTCTTGTCTATGGGTGATGTGGCAAACAAAATATTCAGAGAAGCTTCTAGGATTGGAGTGTTTTTATCTTGCACCATCCTCCAAAACCCAAAAATTACTAAAATTATGATTATCACAGAGGAGTTGCCAATATGAATAATCAGTAGCAATTTTTAATAGTCTTGATAAAAACATACACACACTTAGCCTGTTTTACAAACATTCACAAGTGTCGTATTCTGTATAATGTTAGATATTTTTTCAATCAGAACTAAAATCGGATAATGAAGAGGTTAAAAAAACTATATAGGAAGTCCTAGAAACACCTAGCTGAAGTTCTTGTCATAGTAGCCATGGTAAAGCCATCTGAACATTTTCTGAATTTTAATTATAGACCATTTGAGCTAAAATCTTGCATCCCAATCGAAGTTTTTTCGATTTTTTTTTTACAGCACTGCCCATGCTACATATAAAATGTAAAGTTTCTTCGAATTGCTCAGCAGAATTATTCTAAACCTTAATTTTAGCTATGTTAAGATGTAGCCTCCTCACAATGTCATGGATTTACTAGATGAATGCTTTTTCCAGGTTAGCATGTTTATAATTAGCAACAAAGTTTGAAGGAAGTGACGACGCAATTGCTCTTTTGCAGTAAATGTCATGCAAATAACTGCACCATTGTACATGTACATTATTGACAATTTCCTCAAATAACTGCACCATTGTGCATTATTGACACTTTCCTCAGAATTGTTTCGTTTTGCTTTAAAGTGTAAAAAAAAAAGTCCTCCAGTGAAAATGCCCTTTGAAAATTGGTTTTTGGGTTTAACATGGTCGGTAGAACCCACACAGGGCCCTTTTCTATTAAAGGTTTATATTTTAGCAGTTTCCCTGCTAAAAAGGGGGGGAAAATTAAAAGTTACCAGTGCGTATCTTAAATGGAAAAAAAGGGTTTTCATTATAGATGTACATCAGTTTAGAGCATTTAATAGGGTTTTTAATTTATTTTCATTTGCAAGTACATTGGGTTATATTACCTGTTATCTTGAAACTTTGATACTGTAAAAGCGCATATTTTCCGTTTTTGGGTCAAAATTTTGGAAATTAAAATTTTTTTGAGAATGTTGTGGGGTTTTTAATTTTAAAGCAAAAATTAAAAATTATTTTTTTCCAAATTGAATTTGAATTTTTTAAGGGGGTTGAATATTTTATGAGGATTTTTTTTTTGGGCGGTTTTTGGGCCCTTGCTTTTAATAGGGTTTAGCAAAAATTAAATTTCTCATAAAATTTTCTGTTTTTTCGTACAAAATCTAAAGGGGGAAACTTTTTGGGTACATTTTAAACAAAAGATAAATTTTTTTAAGTAGGGCTTTTTTTAAAATTTACTTTTTTTTTTTTTAAAATTGTATTTTCCCTGTTAGAAATTCATGGGCATTCTGTGCAAATTTCCCTGCACTTTGTTTTTTTAAAATTTACTGATGTGTCATTCAAAAGCTGAAAAAATGAAGACGTAGTACATGATTTTTAAAAAAGGAGTGATTTGCGGGAAAAAAAAGGGTGCAGTACATTAAAATTTTTAAAATTAACCCTGAAATTTAAAATTTTGTTTTGTCCCCTTTCATTAAAATTTTCCCTTTTTGAAAAGTAATTAAGTTAAAAAATTGGGGGAAAATTTAAAAAAATATTCAAGATAGGGGTTACAGTTCTTTTTGAAATTATAAAAAATAAAAAACAAAAAAGGAGATATCTCTTTTTTCCCCTTTAACATATTTATCTTCTGGTCTTTTTGCTTTGAAACTTCCGGCATGGCCCAATCTATTCTTTTATCAATTTTCGTTTAAGCATTAAAACAAAAGGGAAAATGTGTTTAAAAAAAAAATTTTAAGTTTTAAACTTTACTAGATCCCTCAGCATCACCGAGATTTTTTTTTTTTGGCTCCAGAGTTCACATCAAAAAGTTTCCATATTAGCAAATTTTACCAATGTCAAAGTCCCACTGGAAGAATTGTCTTTTGTTTTAGGGTCAGTGACTCGAAGGTAAAGGCAGGTGAACCAAATTTTAAACGTTGCCATTACGCTTCTACCATTTCCCTTTTTTTGAGTGCTAGGGGGGTTTTTTTTTCCATGCTGTCTCAAGATTTAAAAAAACACTCCCTTTTATTTTGGAAAGTAATTGGGTCATTTTTTTTGACAATTTTTGATATTACGCAAAAATTTTCCCAAAGATTTAAAAAATTTTGTCATACTTTTTTAAGTCAAAATAGTATTTTTAAATAAATGCCCAATTCCCCATGTGTAGCAAAAACTGTTCCCTGGGAAAAGATAAGAGGGAATACCCCCGTTTGGAGAGTGTTTACTCCACCCGGCAAATGGTTGCCCTTTTCCGCCCCCGCATTTGGTTAAAGTTTTGATGCACTTTTCTTTATCCTGTAATTATTGATGGATTTTTTAAAACTTGAAGTAGTTTTTCCCTCATGATAACCCACACCAAATGGCCAAGGGCCTTAACTCTTGCACCAATTTTTTTTTTGGAATTTCCCCCCTTTTTGACTTAAAAATTTCGGGGTTAAAGTTTTGGTGCACTTTCCTCTATCTCATTTAAAATTTACAAAATGGATTTGATTCTTATTTAAAATAGTTGTTTACATCTTGACACAAGGCCCAAACTTTTGGAACCAATTTTAAATAAATTTATGCTCTTTTTTACTTAGAATTTCGGGTTTAAAAGTTTTGGTGCCCCTTTTTTTTTTTTTTTTTTTACTCTATCTTTGTTAGTACTAAATGGATTTTATTTTGTTCCCCCCCAGGGGGGAGACATATTGTTTTTGCCCTTTTCCGTTTTCCTTTCACTTTTTCTTTCCGATAAATTTAACGGAAGAATATTTAAACCTAAAAACCTTCAAACTTCTTGGGGCAGGGTTAGGGAAAGTGGGACGCCCCCTTATTGTTTTTGGGGTCATCCACCCAAAGGTCAGGTCACGGGGGGCCGGGAAACAGGGAAAAACCCTTTTCCCGGTTTCAATAACTTGAAAACCCACTTCGACCCAGAATGTTAAAACTTCAAAGGTTGATTGATCTTTGCAGATAGAGGCCCCTATAAAATTTTGGGGGCCCATTTCTTTTTAAAGGGTAAAGGTTTCACGGGGGCCCGGGGAACAGGGAAAAAAACCAAATTTCCAATCAAAAAACTTGAAAAAACCCCCTTGACCCGAATTTTAAAACTTCAAAGAGGTTTGGACATGTAGTTTAAACCCTTTGATTTTGGGGTCACGTATTAAAGTTAAAGGGGTCACAGGGGCCTTTAACAGGGAAAAACCCTTTTCCCATTCAGTAATTAAAAACCTTTTGACCAGAATGTTGCAACTTCATAGGTTTTTTGGGGACATGCAGAGTAGATGACCCCCTTTTAATTTTTAAGGTCAATCTTTTTAAACTTAAGGTTTTTCAGTAGACAAAAAAAGGGAAACCCCCTTTCCGTCAGTAAATTGAGAACCCCCTTTGACTTAGAACCTTCAAACTTCATAGATTGATGGAACTTAAAGTGTAGATGACCTTAACATTTTTTGGGTCACTTAAAGGGAAGGGGCAAGGTCACAGGGGCCCGACATAGAAAGGTCTTTCCGTCCCGTAACTTGGGAAAATACTTTTATTTCCGAAAGTTGAAAAATTAATAAAGGGTGATTTGGGCATGCAGAGTAGATGACCCTTATTTATTTTGGGGGGCACTCGATCTAGGTAAGGTCAAAAGGGGCCCCCGAACATTGAAAACTGTTTCCAATTCATTAAATTGGGAACCCTAGGTTTAGAAAAGTTGAAAAAATTTGTGGGATAAATTTGGGAAATGCCAAAATTGATGATCCCCATTGCAGCCAAACCCTCAAAGACTTTTTTACTTTCGCTCCTGTTCCCCCCTATTGGGCGTCTTTCCTAACGATTGTGCATTGGGGGGGACATGCGCTTTTCTACAAAAAAAAAAACTCTTCTGTTCAAACTTGAAAAAAGGGTTTTTCCACATCTCAATCACTTTTTATAGCAGAAGGGCCATAAATGTTTTCACCAATTTTTAAAGAATTTCCCCCTTTTTTCTTATAAATTTTATGGAAACTTTTTGTTGTTTGCTCTACTCAGTTATTACTAAAAGGGGGTTTTATTCAAAATTAAAATATTTTACCACCCTTTTCACCCCCAAACATATGACACAAGGCCCCAAAATTGGGGACCAATTTTTTTAAGAATAATGCCCCTTTTTTTTTTGAATTTAAGGTTAATTTGATGATTTTCACTATATTTTCGTAATTTCAGAGGTTTTTATTCAAACTTAAAAAAGTTGTTCGCCCCTTTTTTTAACCCTTATATAACACAAGGACCATAAAAATCTAGCACCCGTATTTCATGAATTTTCCCCCCTTTTGGGCTTAGAATTTTCAGGGTTAAAAATTTTTGGGGCATTTCACTTATCTCAGTTATTAATAAATTGATTTAATTTTAAACTGAAAGTTGTTTTTACACATCATCACCCCCCTTTGTAGGGCAAAAGGTGTGGGCACTCCTGAACAATTTTTCATGAAAATTTTGCCCCTTTTTGCTTTGGGAAATTTTCTTACTTAAAGTTTTGATAACTTATCTTTATTTTCTTTTTTACTTAATTTTTTGCCCAAAAAAGGGTTTTTGTTTCCCAAAACTTTTATCCCCTTGGGGTCATTAAAAAATCAGTGACCCGCTCCAAACTTCCTCAGATGTGCCCATTTTTCCCCTAAACCAGCATCAAAAAGTCGGGCGCGCTATCTTCCTTTCGGTTTAGTCTTTTTAAAAATTTTTGTTTGGGGGCCCTAAAAGGGGGGTAAATTGAAAAACTTGGAAAAGGGCATAGAAGGATGTTTCAGCTGTTTCAAAAACTTGAGTCCTTATACTTGAGGGTTTTGCACACCCATTCCTAAAGGGATTTCAAAAGTTTAGTTAATTGTTTCACTGAAAGATTTTGAAAATGCTCAAAGGAAAAAAGTCACGGTATTTTGATTAAATTCCCTCATTTGTTAAATTTACTCCCGTCGGACAAACCCCTAAGTAAAAAATTTTATCTGAAAAATACGCCGATTTTTTCCAGACTGGCCAAATTTTTATCTGGCCCAAAAAAAAATTAAATGAAAGCTTTGAAGACATTTTTCCTAATGCTATGTAAGAGGGGTCCTTAATATTTTTTTTTTTTAAGGGTATCCCGAAAGCTAGTTTTTTGCCCCGAAGATGGGCATATTAAAATCGCACTGTCCGTCAGTCTTTTGCAAAATTTTTGTCCAGGCTGTAATCTGCCCTCCATACAGGGACTTTTAAATAATTGGGTTAAAAGTTCACCATAATGAGGTCTATGTTTTCGTATGCAAGACCAGACCACTGTTCCAAGATCAAAGGTCAAAATAAGAGGTCAAAGGTTAAAAAGGGTCTGTTTCATGTCCCGGGATAACCCCTGCCCTCATGAAGGGGGTTTTGAAATAACTTTTTGGGGTTTAAAAGTTAACCAAAAGAGTCGAAAGTGTCATTTGAAAGACCCCGGCCCCAGCTCCCGGGTCAAGGTCACACTTAGAAGTAAAATTTAAAAATGGTTGTTTTCGTTTTCTTGTTTTTAAATTGCCAAATCTTAAGGGGTTTGAAAAATAATTTTTAAAATAAATTTATAACCCTTTGAGGAGGTGTTTTCGTGCTTATGACCTGGGTCTTCAGGTCAAGGTCACCCAAAAAGATTATACCTTCCCATTCTGGATTTAAATTTTTGGGAGAAAATTGGATGTTTTGGGGGCTTTTGTCCCAATTTGTGACAGTTTATTTCTACATGTTATGTAATGGTATTCCCGAATGTGTGTAAAAGGGTATCCTGAAAGGCCAAAAGTTAAAGGAAAAAATTTTAAAATTAAAATTCCCCCCTTTTTTTTTTTTAAAAAATTTTTTTAACCCCCCCCCCCTTTTTTTAAATTTTTTTTTGGGTTTAAAATATCCTGAATTTAAAATTTAAGGGTATCCGAATGCTATTTAAGGGGGATAAGGTTTCTTTAAAGCGAATAAAAATTTTAATGAATGCTAAATTTTTTGGGGATAAGGTTCTCTTGAAAGCCCAATTTAAAAAAAATCCTGAATGTATTTTTTAAAGGGGCATAAGGTTTTTCCCGGGTTGTTAATAAAGGGATTTTGACTGCTTTATAAAAGGGATGATGAATGCTGTGTTAAAAACTTTCACAAAATTTTGTCATTTCGGGTTGGGTAAAATTATTAGGAAAGGGGCGGAGATTTCTTATCAAGAACCCTTTAAGAAAGGGGTACGGGTTTTGGGAAACAAAATCAACTTGGGGAAAAAAAAAATGAAAAAATCAAAGCTCTTAATGATTGAAAAGTGGAGAAATCAAACTCGGAAGTAATAAAGGGGATGGGAAAAAAACAAAGTTCAGCCTACATAGGAAAAAAATGGGAAACGGAAAATCAGAAAGTATTCTGACAGTAAATTTCTTAAAACCGGTGAGCGAATGGTTTTACATTGAGTGTTTTAAGTAATATAAACTTTGTTTCATTACTACTTTTTTTTATTCTACTTTTTTTTCATTGTTAATGCTACTCTTATTTGTATGGATCGATTTGAGAAAAACTGGAAAAACTGTGATTTACTTATTGTTGGTACCCCTAAATCCATAACCCGATTTTTCTCGATTTATTCCCTGTAAAAGGGCTAGGAAAAAACTATTCTTTATTTACAGGGGCTACAACGATGGCAGGGTAAAAATTCATTCGGTTTTTAATCATTCTGTAAAATCTTTTGGGAAGAAATGTAATTTTTCCCAGGAAAATGGCCTTAAATAACTTTGGGCCTTTTTAAAAATTTTAAAAAAAAAATTTTTTTCAAAATTTTTTATTGTAATATGTTGTTAGTATGCCTACTAAGATGTTCTGAAAGTCATTTGAATCAAGCAATTTTATCTTTTAAATGTATGACCTAAAGTAGCTGGAAATGAAAAATAGGCCTAGTACCCTGTAAAAATCGTTGCAGAACTTTGGTACATTATAATTTCATCAAAATGACAGCAAGTGTTTTGGTTAAAAGATCATTATTGGGAAAGGGATATGTGAAGTTTCATTTGGTTTTGTCAAAGATGTAGGAGCTTGTTGAGAACCATTAACACAGGGTCTACGATAATGACAGGCATGTAGCAATAGCTCCCCATACGTCTATTACATTCAGCTAAAAATGCGAAATTACATCTCCGAGACATTAACCTTTAAAAGTAGAGGTATTTGTTTTATGTGTCACTTATAACCTTGTTTTAGGAAAATACAAGTATAAACTAATATTATAATTCCTTGACGAGTTCCTGAGTTATTGAGCAGACATGAAACAGACCATATTAACCTTTGACTTTAATGTGTAACCTTAATCTTTGAGCTAATGGCCTGGGTGTTGCACATGACCCATTTTCTTGTTCTGGTGGATACTTGTGCCATGTTATTTAAACATCAAACCCAAGCATGGAAATGTTACTGACCACACAGAAAACCTTAAAACTTTTAACTCAAAATGTGATACTGACCTTCAAGGGGTCTGGGCCTTGCCCACGACATTTTGTTACGGGGAACATTTAGTCAAGGAATATTTAAATGCCTTGATGAGTTGCAGTGTTTTAGACAAGAAACAAACCTGTTAACCTTTAACTAGAAGTGTTACCTTTATCTTTAAAGTATAAGGTTAGGTCTTTCATATGACATGCCATATTGATGTAGTTACATTTAAGCGGTCTTTTGAAAATAGGCACTTGCCTTTGGAAGTTATAGCGCAAAGACAAACAAGAGGACCATGATGGTCCTGAATCGCTCACCTATCCCCACATGACCCAGTGTTGAACTGAGTATGACATCGTTATTTCTATTATTTGACATACTGACCTAGTTTTTGAGCACATGTTACCTAGATATCATCAAGATAAAAAATTCTGACCATGAAGATCATTTGAAAAATATGGCCTCTAGAGAGGTCACAAGGTTTTTCTATTATTTGACCTAATGACCTAGTTTTTGAAGGCACGTGACCCACTTTTAAATTTGACCTAGATATCATCAAGGTGAACATTCTCACCAATTTTCATGAAGATCTTGTGAAAAATATGGCCTCTAGAGAGGTCACAAGGTTTTTCTATTTTTCGACCTACTGACCTAGTTTTTGACCGCACATGACCCAGTTATGAACCTGACCTAGATATCATCAAGCTAAACATTCTCACCAATTTTCATGAAGATCCATTGAAAAATATGGCCTCTAGAGAGGTCACAAGGTTTTCCTATTATTTGACCTAATGACCTAGTTTTTGAAGACACGTGACCCACTTTTAAATTTGACCTAGATATCATCAAGGTGAACATTCTCACCAATTTTCATGAAGATCTCGTGAAAAATATGGCCTCTAGAGAGGTCACAAGGTTTTTCTATTTTTCGACCTACTGACCTAGTTTTTGACCGCACATGACCCAGTTATGAACCTGACCTAGATATCATCAAGCTGAACATTCTCACCAATTTTCATGAAGATCCATTGAGAAATATGGCCTCTAGAGAGGTCACAAGGTTTTTCTATTTTTAGACCTACTGACCTAGTTTTTGACCCCACGTGACCCAGTTTCGAACCTGACCTAGATATCATCAAGGTGAACATCTGACCAATATTCATGAAGATCTCATGAAAAATATGGCCTCTAGAGAGGTCACAAGGTTTTTCTATTTTTAGATCTACTGACCTAGTTTTTAACCCCACGTGACCCAGTTTCAAATCTGATTTAGATATCATCAAGGTAAACATTCTGACCAATTTTCATGAAGATCCATTGAAAAATATGGCCTCTAGAGAGGTCACAAGGTTTTTCTATTTTTAGACCTACTGACCTAGTTTTTGACCGCACGTGACCCAGTTTTGAACTTGACCTAGATATCATCAAGCTGAACATTCTGACCAATTTTCATGAAGATCCATTGAGAAATATGGCCTCTAGAGAGGTCACAAGGTTTTTCTATTTTTAGACCGACTGACCTAGTTTTTGAACCTACATGACCCAGTATCGAACTTGACCTAGATATCATCAAGGTGAACATTCTGACCAATATTCATGAAGATCTCATGAAAAATATGGCCTCTAGAGAGGTCACAAGGTTTTTCTATTTTTAGATCTACTGACCTACTTTTTAACCCCACGTGACCCAGTTTCGAACTTGACCTAGATATCATCAAGCTGAACATTCTGACCAATTTTCATGAAGATCCATTGAAAAATATGGCCTCTAGAGAGGTCACAAGGTTTTTCTATTTTTAGATCTAATGACCTAGTTTTTGACCCCACGTGACCCAGTTTCGAACTTGACCTAGATATCATCAAGGTGAACATTCTGACCAATATTCATGAAGATCTCATGAAAAATATGGCCTCTAGAGAGGTCACAAGGTTTTCCTATTTTTAGACCTACTGACCTAGTTTTTGACCCCACGTGACCCAGTTTCGAACTTGACCTAGATATTATCAAGGTGAACATTCTGACCAATTTTCATGAAGATCTTGTGAAATATATGGCCTCTAGAGAGGTCACAAGGTTTTTCTATTTTTAGACCTACTGACCTAGTTTTTGATGGCACGTGACCCAGTTTCGAACTTGACCTAGATATCATCAAGGTGAACATTCTGACCAACTTTCATAAAGATCCCATGAAAAATGTGACCTCTAGAGTGGTCACAAGCAAAAGTTTACGGACGGACGGACGCACGCACGCACGGACGGACGACGGACGACGGACGCCGCGCGATCACAAAAGCTCACCTTGTCACTTTGTGACAGGTGAGCTAAAAAAGTCCCAAAACTGATTTTAGAAAAAATATGCTAGTGATAGCTCTAATATAAACTGATTTATTTTTTCGAACAGGCACTTACAGTACTGGTACTGTAGCGTTCCATGCCACAATAGACACAAATACAGGCTGGCCTTACGCAGTATCTCATCTAACAGTTGGTCAAGTTATTGTCTTCGACTCTGTAAAACTCAATGTAGGCGGAGGATACCACCAATCTACTGGATTGTTTATTGCACCAACTCCAGGAATATATATGTTTTCAGCTTCTGTGATGACCAAAAGAGAAATTTCATTAAATATTGTGAAGAATGGTGTTCCTTTGGCTGGTGTGTTTGCTGCTAGCAGACAACAGGGCTCTGTTACTATAGTTACTGAACTGAAAGTTGGTGATGAAATGCTAGTTAGAGTACAGAGTCCAAATGATGCATATATTTGGGGTGATAGGCTCACAAGCTTTTCCGGAAGTTTGATACAATCTGTTTCTTTAATCTTATGTTATATTGATTTATATGAGTTACCGGTATGTCATACAAATTTAGAATTTTCACAAATGGCAATATTTTCAAAAGGGAGATGATTAATTTTTGACCAACTCTGTGACTATGGACTCTGATATGGCATAGGTATCCATCTCTAGATGTTTGTAATAAAACTGTCAACCCGAACACAAAGTTGTAAAAACAGTAAGACATTAGCCATTGTTCAAAATATTACTTCAGCTCAAATTACAGAACATGGATTGGCTTTTCAAAACATTTCACGTGCTAATGGTTATATGGTTGTGCATTTTGAAAATCTTAATGATAGAAGTATACTGTTTCTAAACCAGTTATAACAAACATGTCAGTATTTTAAGAAGAGTTTTGGCCTGAATACTCTTACTTGGAAATTTATTTGTCACCAGATTTTGCAATAGTTACATATCTGAGGATTTTATCACAAAAAGGCTTTTAGTATTTTTGTATGTGCAAAAATTCATATATCGGTAAACATAGTGGTGGAGGAAATTTATCAAAATTTCAGCTGAAAACAGCACATCTAATTCTGGCACATTACATTCTTCTTGTCAAAGGAATAAAAGAGTGCATTGTTCTGCTCGAGCATCAAGCCTTATTTAGATTATCTGTAGTTAATAGGATCCAAAATCATTCTTTCCAGTGTTGTAAATATTAATGAGGTGACTGTTCTGTCTGCACCAGGTTTTATTTAGAACAGTCTGCAAATGTTCTCAATATTCCAGAACACTATTCTTTTCCACTCTACTGACTTAGTGTGCAGAATGTTTGGATAAGTCAAAGGGAAATATGGCCTAAGGGTGGTGTGTGTTTCTGTAAGAGTGGTTCCCTATGCCGAGTGTAAGTTTGGCAATCTAAGACAATTATTGGCTATGTCTTAAAATTTGCCAATAAAACAGTTCTTTTTTCCAGAAATAAATTACAAAGTTTGAGAACTACTGTTTTATATTATTATTATTACTACTACTACTACTACTAGAAGGACCCAAATGCCTAATAACAGTACCACAGATTCATTAAGTATTGCCATTAATATAACCAGTTGAACCTTGACTGGAGAAATATTTTTTTCTTTCTTCTAACTTTTCAAAAGCACTGGTTTCAAACATAATAGCATGTGAACAGTACTAGAATTTTAAATTAAATCTTTCCTCTGTGTTTTAACAAAATTCAAACCATCTGCAGAGCAATATATTCCCAAAGTATGACCTTTGACCTCTAAGTGTGACCTTGACCTTGAAGCAAGCCATCCGAAACATGCACTCTACACGTCTTAACGTGGTGAACATTTGTGCTAAGTTTCTTTAAAATCCTTTAAGCAGTTCAAGAGTTACAGAGCGGACACTAAACAAGCTCATATGACCTTTGACCCCAAAGTGTGACCTTGACCTTGAAGCGAGCCATCACAAAATGAGCTCTGCACGTTGCCTTGATGTGGTGAACATTTGTGTCAAGTTTCTTCTAAATCCTTCAAGAGGTTTAAGAGTTACAGAGTGGACACCAAATTGCTGACAGACGGACGGATGGACACCAGCATCATCACATAATATGTCCTTTTGGGCGTTTATAATGAAGTTTGTGACTGACAGACTGACAGTTTAATGCAAGTATATTGTTCACCATCAAACAGCACTAAGACACCAAAAACAAAATAAAATTCAAAACTGAATGTATGATGTATTGAATAATGACTATTTCACATAAATCTCTGATGTCTTCCTGGTAACTTTTTCTTCTCCTTTTGTGCATTCTTTTTCAGTCTCTTACTCATGTACTGATCCACTTTCCCTGATTTCTGTAACTCCTTGTATTTCTCTGCAAGCTCTAGTTTCTTCTTTTCAGCTGCAATATGATTGGTAATTGAACATGTATGAAATAATGGTATTCATGAAGTCATATCTATCAGTAAGTATGAAATATGTAAGTAGCAAACATTATCTTTTTTATTAAACTCTAACAACAGTAAATAAATTATATGCATATAGTAATTTATTGACATACTTTTCCCAATATGCTTGCCATATTTAGTCATCTGCTTTTTACGTAATATAAGAATCTTCCACTGTTTGTATATGCTGACTGGAATATCCCACTTAAGAGTAGCAGTTTAGATTAAAATGAAACTCTCATGAAATCTCAAAATTATAAAACTTTAGTTTGAAGACCAGTCTCCAAATACAGCTTTGCCATTAGTCAATTTCAAGACTGAGCTCAAAGTCAACCAATCTGATCAATGAGTAGTGAGACTGGTCTCTATGTAACTTACATTTCTTTAGGAAGTAAGGTGTCTTTCCATCTTTCACCAACTGTTTCTCTTTCTCCTTCCACTGTTGTTCCATTTCCATTCTATGTCTCTTTTTCTGCTCTATCTGCTCCTGTTGATTCTATTTAAAGAAGAAAATATAAAATTTATGAAATAAAATCTGCGTAAAATGCCTTTATATTCACAATTTTGTTCAAAATAGCCCACCTAAGGCTAGCTTAGCAGGACCCGCATGTCTCAAATAACAGATGATGTGTTCACACAATAACTTTACCAAAACACTCATGCCCTATAGATGCAGTTTGTGTCACTCCTTAAAAGATGATACCTATTTGTGGTTGGCACGATAAGAAGAGGCTAGAAATTCATTCAAGAAGTCGTATGAAAGCTATGGTGGAGTTTTGTTCAAAATGGAACTAAATCATAATATGAACAGATCTTTGATATTTCAGAATATTTACCCAATATGTAATTGGCCTTGATTTTTTTTTATATATATAATAGCTGTAAACAATAAATAAAACAAGCATTACTCTTAAAACTTATAACTGTTGTCTCAATAAATCAGTTTTGATTATCATTATATCTTATTATTATGACAAACACTATTAAATCATAATTTAACCATCCCCCATTTTAACAAGTGAATGAAGTATTGCCATGCAATACAAACTCCCCTACTGGAAGGCACCTAATTTTCTCTACTGCAGTATAACATAATGAACTGATATCTGTCAATGATGTGTAAACAATATTGTACTACATATACAATATGTTATAACAACACTCTTGGATTAAAATGTGCATATATAAAAACCCACAGTTGTTTTCATATTGAATTTTTTTGGCTGATTATAAAAATGTTATCATGTAGTTATTTATAGTAACAACAAAGGGAAATTAATCTTTAAAAAAAAAAAAAATAAAATAATAATATAAGTCCACAAGAAACTCTTTACCAGGTAGAGATAGGTCAAATACACCTAAAAATTGGATGTAACCTGCATGCTGTACCCCAGAAAAGTGGTCTCGATTTTTCTCTACCGCCAGTAATAAAAAAGTTACAATAAAATCTATTTATAGTAAAACAAAGGGACGTAATTCTAAAACATAGGGTGCCTCATGGTGGTGAACATTTGGTCCAAGTTACATCAAAATCCCTCCATGCATGAAGAAGAAATGTTCCGTACAAAGTCACTCTTGAATTTGACCTTTGACCTCTAAATATGACCTTGACCTTAGACCTAGGGACCTGGTTCTTGCGCATGACATGTTGTCTCATCCAGGGGAATATTTGTGCCAACTGATATCTAAATCCTGCTCTGCATGACAAAGTTATAGACGGACAGGAAAAAAATCCTCTTGACCTTTGATCTCAGTGTGACCTTGACCTTTAAGCTAGGGTACTGGGTGTTGCGCATGACATGTCGTCTCATCATGGGACACATTTGTGCCAAATAATATTAAAATCCCTTCATGGATGGCAGAGTTATGGACGAGACAGGAAAAAAACTCTGTTGACCTTTGACCCCAATTGTGACCTTGACCCTTTTAGCTAGGGGTCCGGAATTTGCGCATGACACGTCGTCTCATCATGGGGAACACTTGTGCTAAGTGATATTAAAATCCCTTAATGAATGTCAGAGTTATGGACCGGACACGAAACAGACCCTGTTCATGCTATGTTAAACATTGACTGCTAAGTGTGACCTTGACCTTTGAGCTAGGGGTCTGAAAGTTGTGCATGACACATCGTCTTTTATGAGGTACATTTGTGCAAAGTAATATTAAAATCCCTTCATAGATGGGAGAGTTATGGACCGGACAGGAAAAAAGCCTTGTTGACCTTTGACCTCCAATTGTGACCTTGACCTTTAAGCTAGGGGTCCAGGTTTTGCGCATGACATGTCTACTCATGGGGAACATTTGTGCCAAGTAATATTAAAATCTCTTCATGGATGGGAGAGTTATGGACCGGACAGGAAAAAAGCCCTTCACCTTTGAGCTAGGGGTCCGGGTTTTGCGTATGACACGTTGTCTCATCATGGGGAACATTTGTGCCAAGTAATATTAAAATCCCTTCATGGATGACAGAGTTATGGACTGGACACGAAATTGCGGACGGACGAATGACGGAATGACAGAATGACGGAAAGAACGGAATGACGGAAAGTGCATTCCTATAGTCCCCGAAACTGGTTTTCAACCAGTAGGGGACTAATAATACGCCATGATAGGGAATAAGCAATTGAGCCGCACCGTTTAAAAAAACCAACATAGTGCATTTGCGACCAGCATGGACCCAGACCAGCCTGCGCATCTGTGCAGTCTTGTCAGGATCCATGCTGTTCGCTAACAGTTTCTCTCATTGCAATAGGCTTTGAAAGCCAACAGCATGGATCCTGACCAGACTGCACGGATGCACAGGCTGGTCTGGATCCATGCTGGTCGCAAATGCACTATGCTGGTTTTCTTATTGTGCCGCTCAATTGAAGTATTCTACTGTTTCTGTGTTTGAAGACATGGGCAATACTTACCATTCTATTGAGCAATTTTGCCAGTTCTTTCTTCTTGTCTTCATCTTTGGTCTTCTTCATCTTTTTCTGCACAAGCTATTAATACAAATTACAAAACATGTTTATTCCAATGAAAACATATCTCAAGATTTACTGCAAAACTTGAACTATGAAATTTTCTAAACTTTAGGCTGTCTCAAAAATTTCAAAACTTGTGAAGGTTGGGTCTATAATGATTTCATTACTAAGCTTATCCTACAAATAAATTTGTCAGCTCTCAGCTGGTTTCAATGGTGTTTGCATTTAAGTTTTTATAGATTTTGACTACTAACATTTACGTGCAGTTAGATGCAGTTGCTTGCAGTTATGTGTAATTACAATAGATATGTGCAGTTACATGTACTTAAATGAAATTAAGTGAATCAAACTAGCTAAGAAAATGACTTTAGGAAAAAGAAAATGAATATAATTCTTTCATTCTTACCAATTTCTCTTTACTTTTAACATCATTAAGAAAAGAGTAATTTTTCATAAAGTGTTTGTCCTGGAAAATTTTCCAGATAAATCATCAAATCTTGGATCACGTCTAACCTGAAAATACAATTTGGGTGATAATTCATATAAAATGTGTATTTCTTAAATTTAACATAGTATACCATTGCATCAAGCTTAAGGTTTCTCAACAAGGGTGAAAAAAAATTTTTTGGAAAGGACGACAGAAAAATAATTAGTACATGATTTACTTTAAAGCTCATTTATTTGATCAGTTTAAAGTAAATTACACTTTAACACTATTTTTATAGGTGTAATGACTGTCAGTTAACATAACTAGTGTTCCTGGGTTTAGTATTTTAACTTATAACAAGAGCTGTCCGTAAGACAGCCAAGCTCGACTATTCGAAATATTGTCACAGAAGCAGGAAATTATTACCCAAAATGTTAAATATCAAAAGAGTTTAAGTTCGAAAGGGGACATAATTTGACCAAAATACATATCAAAGTTATGGGACTTGATGCTATCAACTAGTTTTATAACCCCGAAGAAACATGTTAGGTTTAAATTCAATATCTGCATTAGTTTTGGAGATAGTAACTTGCATGTAAACTTTAACCAGAATTTTCTAAGTCCAAAAGGGGGCATAATTTGTTCAAAATACATGTTAAGAGTTATGGAACTTGACCTAGTGAGGCTGGTAATTGACCTAGAAAAGGAATAAATAAGATTCAAAGCTATATGCCTTTTGGTAATAGCTGTATGTACTTGCACGCAAAACTTTAACCAGAATTTTCTAAGTCCAAAAGGGGGCATAATTTGCCCAAAATACATGTCAGAGTTATGGGACTTGATTCTATCAACTAGTTTTATAACCCCGAAGACACATGTGAAGTTTCAATTTAATATCTATATTAGTTTTGGAGATAGTAAACTTGCATGTAAAACTTTAACCAGGATTTTCTAAGTCAAAAGGGGGCATTAATTTGCCCAAAATACATGTCAGAGTTATGGGACTTGTCCCAGTGAGGTAGGTAATTGATCTAGAAAAAGAAAAAATAAGTTTCAAATCTATATGCCTTTTAGTAATAGCTGTATGTACTTGCACGCAAAACTTTAACCAGAATTTTCTAAGTCCAAAAGGGGGCATAATTTGCCCAAAATACATGTCAGAGTTATGGGACTTGATTCTATCAACTAGTTTTATAACCCCGAAGACACATGTGAAGTTTCAATTTAATATCTATATTAGTTTTTTGGGGATAGTAACTTGCATGTAAAACTTTAACCAGGATTTTCTAAGTCCAAAAGGGGGCATAATTTGCCCAAAATACATGTCAGAGTTATGGGACTTGTCCAGTGAGGTAGGTAATTGATCTAGAAAAGAAAAATAAGTTTCAAATCTATATGCCTTTTAGTAATAGCTGTATGTACTTGCACGCAAAACTTTAACCAGAATTTTCTAAGTCCAAAAGGGGGCATAATTTGGCCAAAATGAAGGTCAGAGTTATGGGACTTGGTGCTATCAACTAGTTTTATAACCCCGAAGACACATGTAAAGTTTCAATTCAATATCTGCATTAGTTTTGGAGATAGTAACTTGCATGTAAAACTTTAACCAGGATTTTCTAAGTCCAAAAGGGGGCATAATTTGCTCAAAATACATGTCAGAGTTATGGGACTTGACCCAGTGAGGTAGGTAATTGATCTAGAAAAAGAAAAAATAAGTTTCAAATCTATATGCCTTTTAGTAATAGCTGTATGTACTTGCACGCAAAACTTTAACCAGAATTTTCTAAGTCCAAAAGGGGGCATAATTTGGCCAAAATGAGGGTCAGAGTTATGGGACTTGGTGCTATCAAATAGTTTTATAACCCCAAAGACACATGTGAAGTTTCAATTCAATATCTGCATTAGTTTTGGAGATAGTAACTTGCATGTAAAACTTTAACCAAAATTTTCTAAGTCCAAAAGGGGGCATAATTTGCTCAAATTACATGTTAGAGTTATGGAACTTGACCCAGTGAGGTTGGTAATTGTCCTAGAAAAAGAATAAATAAGTTTCAAAGCTATATGCCTTTAAATGATAGCTGTATGTACTTGCATGCAAAACTTAACCAAGGTGTGACGCCGACGCCGACGCCGACGCCAGGGTGAGTAGAATAGCTAGACTATTCTTCGAATAGTCGAGCTAAAAAGAATGCTTAAGGTAGATGACAAGCATTTAACCTTTTCTTTTGCTACCGTTGCATGACGTAACACAGGGACCCGTTTTTTTGCTGACATTTCCATAGGTCTGAAATGAAAAACATCAGGCCTAATTGTGCAATATCATATAACCAGTTATTTGAGAAAGAAGACATATAACTATGGACACATGGCCTAATATGGCATCACTCTTTTGCTGAAATGGCTTTACTATATACCTTCAGATAGGACCAAAAAGCTCAGTCACATGATCAGTTGTTTATAAAGAATTTTATATAATTATAATGTTATTAAGTCTTGAAATGAAAAGTACTGGTATTTTAATCATTTTAAAAAAAACAAAGAAT